>NC_141150.1:102026282-102123782 GCF_053477565.2 Lygodium microphyllum | reverse complement strand
TCTTCACAATCTCCCACTTGATGATGTCTGGAAACTTGCCAATGAATGCCAAATCTTCCATGGATGGTCATTCTCTCTGCTTCTGCTCTTTAGTTTGTTCCCAAACAATTTGATACCAAGATGCAAGTTTCTATTGGTTCAACAGGAAGAGGAAACAGTCCACCACATGGAGCATGCATTATGATGGTGATATGTTTCCGCCATTGTGGGATGAACTTCTTGTAGAAAGTGGTTTTGATAATAAGAATCTCCAATTCTTCAATGGAAGAAGGAACTTTGCAAACTTCCATTGAATTCTCCTCTTCTTGGCAATGCCATTTTCTTCATTTTCAGCCTCTTCTGATGCTTGTTGATGGCAAGCTTCCCCAGCTGCACACCAAAAACATGGAACCCCAAGAGGAACACCAAGAAAAAGGGAATTATCTTGCAAGAAAATCTATCTTGTAACATCAAAAAGCTTTTATTTCATTCTTTTGATCATCAAAACAAAGGAAATAGCAAATCTTCACGCAGCATCATAGTAGGTATCTCCCACGGATTTAATAGAATCAACCATAATCTTCAACATCTTCATAAAATCCATCAATATAACAAAGAACACAAAAGAATACACCATCTTTGAATGGAAATCAATCACATAGTATTCATCTTCAATGTCTTCATAGTTCTTTCTCTCAATCTCTCATATATAGTTACATTGTTTTGATAGAATTGACTATCTCTGGCTCTCTCTCTCTCTCTCTCTCTCTCTCTCTCTCTCTCTCTCTCTCTCTATCAATAGTACATCATATCCTCACTACAATACTCTCATACTAACTCTAAATAATCCTTCTTAGGTCGTGGATGCACCTCCCAAGAGGTATGTCTAACATGAAGAGTCACCAGAGCCACTACAGTGTCTTTTTACAGCTCACTACTATCACTGTCACACTCAGTCTTCTCTTCAGTCTTCGGCAGCTGCTTCTTCCACTTGTTTTAGCTCTTTTGAACTTAGATTCATCCTTTCCAAAAGTTAGAAAACTTTCCCAAAGTCATACATACTTTCTACAGAACACTTACAGAAGGTCTACAAAACAGTTACAGTATGGTACTAGAGCAACTACATTACAATTACAGTACAGAGACAGAGCAGCGACAAAGGCTCTATAGAAGGTCTACGGAGGGTTACAGAAGGTCATCAGAACCTCATAACTCATACTCAAACCATTCCATACTATCAAAAACTATTCAATAAGCTTTCAAAAATATCTCAATCTTCATCAATCATCAATCCATGCTCATACAGAAGACAATTAGAACAAAACAGAAGCTATACATAAGGTATATAGAACCAATCAGAAGCTCAATAGAACATCATAGAGCTTCATATCTCCACTGAGAATCATCATGAACTTCCAAAACATAATCAATATCATCCAAAACACTCTCAAACACTTCCATTATCAACCATACATCACTCTAAATCCATCAAAAATCAATCATTCAGACCTCAAAAACAACAAAAATCAGTCAAAATTTCAGTCTTTTTTCACTCTCAACAATCAAACTACAGACCGCTCTCGTAATCGTATCACACAATCAAACCATAATACCTCAAAAACATAATTAGGACATAACTAGAAATTTGATAAACAATGTCAACTTAAAAGACTATACGTTCCCATCTCACAAAGCGTATATATTGAAAAGGGAGAAAAGTGCAGTGAGGGGAATGATTTTAGTGAAGGGTTTATTTTAAGAAATTATTAACAATGGTTGAAATTTTATTAGATTGTAAACCTTAATAAAAAAACGATGGTTCATTTTTAAATTGTTATTACAATTAATTAATGTGAAACTGTGCTTTTTAACAAAATCCAAACTGTGATCCCCAGACTCAAGTCTCTAAATGCATATTCATTGATTAAAAATTTAATGTGTCTGACGCATTCTTTTTCAGCGCGTGGATTTTTTTTTAAATGAGGAATGATTCGTTTTTATTTAAAATTAAAGTGCTTCTGAAGCGTACGTAGCACGTGTAAAGTGAATGGTGGGTTGATTTTAATTTATTAGAAAAATGTGTGTTTAGCGTGAGTATGCATAAAAAAGTGGGTGAATAAAGTCTATTTTAACAATTAATTGTAGTTAAGGGATGACAAAAAATAAATAAAGCACGAAAAATAGATACTTGGTAGGGGTGTGTATGCAAGAGACTGAGGGTGCACTGAGTAGTTCCAAATGCAAGGAATCCAACAAAAAAGTAAAAACCACTAACAAGAAAAAACAAAAGACCTTGGTTTTTTTTTAAAAAGACAAAAGAAATATCAAGGCAATGTTAGTGGGATCACATTTGGTTTAGGCAATATTCATTAATGTGTGGGTGAGATTGTTATTAGTATTTTTTTAATTTTAATTTAGGTGTGTTTTTATTTTGTATTTTATGTTTTCTTTCTCTCTTTTTTTGGGTATAATTTTTATTTTAAATATTCCAAAAGCAGTCAAATGCATTGATGGAATTTTTTGTGGTTTTTTTTTAAATTTAATTCTGATTTTTAGGGATTTTAATGATTTTTTCTCAATTTTTAGTGAATTTTAAAAGGATTTTAAATGTTAGTATTTTTTGCAATTAATTCTCTACATTATAATCAACAACATCAACTAAAAAATTACCCAATTTAGAAATGAAATTTTCAAATATTTTTTTGTTTTTTTAATTATTTTTAAATGATTTTTAAATATTTTTAATTATTTTTAGGTATTTTTAATTATTTTTAATTGTTTTTAGATATCTTTAAAGTATTTTTCTCGGGTTTATAGAAAATAAAAAAAAATACCCGGGCTGCGTGTGAAGAGTTATGTATACTCAGGGATGACACGCACCACCGCACGGAGAAGATCAAACGCGCGTCCTCGCGCATGAACACCCATTGGCCATGCCCGTACGCACAGGCACACCCGAACACCCGCGCTGCGCGCTGCGTATGGAGAGTGGGGGTAGAGTGGAGAAGGGGCAGGAAAGGGGGCTAAAACGGGGGAAACTGGGATTAGTAGAGGTTAGTTAATTAGGAGATCTAAGTGCGTTAGGTTAGGCTAAGTAACTTAGTTGAGTTAAGTAAATTAGGTGAATTAAGTTAATTAGGTTAATTAGGTGAATTAAGTTACTTAGGTTAGGTAGGGTGATTAGGTGAGTTAGTTATGTTATGTTAGTTAATAAAGTTAATTAAGTTAGGTTAAGTAAGGAACCTAACCAAGATTAGGAGGAGGGGTGGAGATAGCAAGCAGTGGAGGCGGCTGAGGGAAGGAGGAAGAGAGAAGGTGTGCAGCGGTGGAGGCGGCTGAAGGAAGGAGGAGGAGAGAAGGTGTGTGGCAGCAAAGGTGGCTAAGATCTCGACAACGACGCGGGAGAGGTCGTAGAGGGCAGTGCGGACGGGGCTGTGGGGGCCAAGGAGGGAGCAGACTTCCTTGGAGTCAGAGCAGACGCGGCCGGCGGTGGTGGAGATGCGGGAGACGTTGAGGGTCGTGATGATGCCAAGGCAGGGCAGGCCGGTGGTGGTGACGGCGATCTTAGCACCCTAGCCGGGTGGGGCAAGCGGCGCGACGAGGCTGGAGGGAGGAGGTTCAGAGCGCGAGGAGGAAAAGGGAGACGTCGCATGGGGAAGAAGAGAGGCCGCGGGACAACGAACATGTAAGGATTTCTTTCTCTTGTGTTTTCTTTGTTTATATTATTTTATATTATATTATTTTTTATTTTTTTTAAAAAATTGGTGGAGTTATGATTTTTTTAAATAAATTTTTGTGTTATTATTTGTTTGTTTTTTTGTTTTTTTGTGTTTTTTGTTTTTTTTTGTGATTTGGTGTTTTGTTGGTTTCTTTTTTTGAAACTTTTATTTAGGTGTTGTTAGTTATTGTTGTGTTGTGTGTTGGGTGTGGTTTTTCTTTTTGTGGTTTGTATTTTATTTATCTATTTATTTATTATTGTTTTTTTTGTTGTTTGTTTTTAATGTTAGTTTTGTTTTTGTTAATTTTTGTGTTGTTTGTGTTTTGTCATTAAAAAGTGAGCGCACCTCCGTCCCGTGCACATGCGTATTGCGGGAGTAAAAAAAATTTCATCAGTGGGATCAAACGGGGTGGGGACGTTGACACGCGAGGCACAAAGGCCACGAGGGCATCCTGAGGCACTTAAAACCAAAAACAGGTGCGTTCACACGTGACACGAGAGACACAGCTACACGGCAAAAAGGACGAAAAATTAATAAAATCCAAACCGTTCACCGGATCGAAAAACCGTAAAAAGAAAAAATGTGTCAGGAGATGAGGGGAAGATGATAAAAAAATGTGACACGAGTTCCAGGGCAAAAGCAGGGTGTTCACATGGAAAAAACACGAAAAATGGCTTTAAAAATACATTTGAGGATTAATATGGAAAAAAAAATCCACTCATCGGAACGCAAGGCGGAAATAAGGAAAAATGGGCCAAACAAGTTACCTGACAAACCTATCACATCGATACACGGTTTCGACCAAAAAAGGACGCGTTCACATGGAAAAAACCAAAAAATCGTCCCCGAAAAGGGATTCAGAAATTAATATGGAATGATCCGTGCACCGGAATAGAGGACATTAAAAAGGAAAAATGTCCAGAGGAAGGGAACACACAAGGTTGTCATGTCAAAACTCACGGTTGACAGAGGGAGGAGGGGTTCACATGCAAAAAACACAAAAAAGACACCCGAAAACACATGGAAAAATTAATAACTAGAAATCCAGCAGTCGGAAGAGGGGGGAGGAAAAAGGAAAAAGTGGGAGAAAGGCTGGCAAGACACGGCGGTCAAGTTAAACTGGAATTTTGGTGAAAATAGGGCATGTTCACATGGAAAAATATGAAAAATAGGTATGAAAAGGGCCTCAAAACTTGCAAAAATTAATAGCAGACCAACTGCGTATCAAAAGGACACAGAGTAAAAATAAAAAATATCAAGGGTAAGGGGGCTGCAAGGGGGGCACGTTGAATCACATTTCTGAAGCAATAAAGGCGCGTTCACATGGAAAACCGTCCAATTTATGGGAATTGCATAAAAAATTAATAACTCAAGAACCATCTATTGAAACAGGGGTTGCTAAAATGGAAAAATGGGCAGTTCAAAGGGAGAAACATGGCTGTAAGGTTGGATTTGGATTCCGGTGAACGTAGGATGGGTTCACATGCAAAACATCAAAACAAGGGATAAAGGGAAATAGGAAAGGAACAACCCAAAGGGTGGGGGAAAGTTAGGGAGGGGTGGGAAAGGGACCTTATGAGGGCAGAAAGAGGTCATGTCATATGTGCATGATCAACTTGAGGCATATGCAAGGGGTATGCACATTAGACGCGTAGGGATGTGTCCCCACACTTAAAACCTTAACGGATAGAGTAGATTTTATCGACACAGCTATAGACTTGTCAATTGTCTAGACGCTGGCATCCCCATACTTAAAACATCACATACACTTGCAAACAAAAAAGTAGAGTTAGGAACACTTGGCCCGTTTCGCGTATGGTCGAAGGAACCGTCACTGCTACAGAAGGGTTGGAGTCGACTGCATGAGAGGTACCACGTCTCACTCCAACATTCAACCAGCATGGCAAGGACCATGCAGCAGCACCCAGGTAGGTAGCTGGTTGATGAAGTCCATCGGGGGAGGTGTCGTAGACGAAGAATAGTCATTCAGCTCACTGGCACTCAAATGGAATGAGAGAATGGTCACTCGCCCCATAACTTACATCACTTGAGGTAATATTGATGGAAACCCAGATCTCACATCTGGTTTAGGAATCGACAAGGGGATGGTGCAGAGGGAGTATGCGAGGGTGCACAATTGATCGTACATTAGTGCGTCCAACCCTGTTTGGCATAGATGCAAGCAGAAAGGGTAGGGAGCCTTGCAGTACCGTGTACAGAACAAAGTGACGTGTCCTATGCTGATAGCAGAGACCCATCCCGTGGGTGCATAGGGAAACAGAAACGTACCTGATTCCAATTGTCGTAACGTCCCTCAATCCACACCTCTCAATAATTGATTAAAGAAAAGTTCGTCACATTCAGTCCACCCTCTGTCTCACTCTCTGTTGAAAGATCCAAGAGGGAAACCCGTTCCTTAAACCCATTGATGTAATCCTCATTGTCACTTATGCAGAGGTTGTATGCCTTGTGCGCATTTGATGGTGCATTAGTGCATCCTGCCCTGTGCCGGCATACAGTGCAAGAAGGAAAGCTAGGGAGTCTTATGGTGCAGTGCACAGGAACAGATCGTGCATTGTGCATTGAGAGGCCCATTCCGTGTGTGCAACACTCCGTTCACACATCTCACCTCTCATTTGATTTGAAGGGAAAAATTGGTCACTCACCCCACCCTCTGTGTCACACTCACTAATAGATATAGAGGGCAGCCCATACTCACGTCCCCATCCTATTAGGATGAAAGCTCACATCACTCAAGGGGTTGGTAATGAAGATCATGTCGGTTATTATCATCAAGATTTTGAAGAAGAGGTGTACCTAGGGAGACAGCCAACAAGACTCATACGTTAATGATTTGTAAGAAAGGTCGTCAGTTAAGAAGGATAGACAAACTGATATTGCAGAGATAGCGAGTCAAGGGAGGTGGCTTCAAATTACTTGCTAGAAAGGTTTTGCTAGTGAGTCAGCTATCCTGAATTGCGGGGCGTTACCAACTTTTCCACAGTCAACTTCCCGCCCAAGGGTGTTTTCACATTTTCTTGGAACGAGGCTTGTTATGACAGGGAATTTCTTCCTTTTCTCCCATAACAATTTTCTTTGTTCTTTTTCTTTTTCTTTTTCTTCTTTTTTTTCCCTTCTTTCTTTTTCGTTAAGAAAGAGAATGGTAGAAATACCATATGTCAGGACCAACCTCGCCACTATTGTTGGATCAGACGAGAAGAGAACAAGGTCAGGTTGTTGAGAGGTATCTGTGAGGGGCTAATAGAACGAGACTGCCTCATGAGAAGAATCATAAGGGCTATCAGAAACATGAAGAGAATGACAGTACGATTCCCAAAAGGGAGAGGGTAGGTCGACTGTGATTATCAAGATTCCCAAGGAGGGAAGTACTTCTTTAGACGATAGCCATTGATCAGGAAAGGATCATCAGAGGCATCAACGGTTTGCACCTGAACAGAGTCATTAGGATTGACAGCAAGTACCTTGTATGGGCCCATCCACTGTTGTTGAAGCTTGCCAGGAAACTTGTCAAATCTCGAATCATAGGCTAGGATAAGCTCACCTTCTTTGAACTCCTTGTGCTTGATGAAACTATCATGATAGGCCTTGCGTCGTGCTTGAGTGGTTTCCATGCATTGTAGGGCCATCCTCCATATCTCATCCAAGCATTCCAAGTGCAGGAGGTGGCGTTGTAGTGATTCATCATCTCCCAAGGGGGGGGGGGGGGGGGGGGGGCGGGGGCGGCGCGTCGCGACATGGGGTGGTGTGTGTTGAGGGGGCATCGTGTCATGTCATGGGGCGGGGGGGATGTCATGGGGGGAGGCACGTCGCGTCGTGTCGTGTCATGGGGGGTGGGGGGGATGTCATGGGGGGGGGGGGGGGGGGCGCGTCGCATCGTGTCGTGTCATGGGGGGGGAGGGGCGCGTCGCGTCGCATCGTGTCGTGTCATGGGGGGTGGGGGGGATATCATGGGGGGGGGGGGAGGCGCGTCGCGTCGTGTCCTGTCATGGGGGGTGGGGGGGATGTCATGGGGGGGGAAGGGGGGTTGTCATGTTATGTTGGGGAGGGGGCGCGTCGCGTCATGTCGTGGCATGGTGGGGCAAGATTTGAAGAAAAATGGATAGAAATTGCACAAAGTATGGAGCAACATCTAATGAAGTTCTTGAAAAAGGATAAGTTTGTTTCATTGCTTAGGCCTAAAATTAGAGAAAAGATTTTGATCAAAGACCCTGATACATATGAAGATGCAGTCAAAATAGCCAAATAAAAGCAAATGAAAAGTCATATTGCTCGTGATTGCCCTTATCCAATAAGAATAGGAGGGGAGATGTATCCCATGCCACAATAGAATGCTAGGCAAGATGCTAGACCTCAATAGAAATAAAGGCCACTTGAACCAGCTAGGCAATTGTTGAAAAGAAGACCTGACGAAGGCACATCATGTATGAATCTGATCAAAACTAGCATGTCTGATGATGGGGAAAATGTTGATATTTTAGCTAACAAGAGATTCAAAGAGAAGGATACTAAAATTGAAACTCAAAGGGTAGCAAGGATTAAAAAGGGACAACAGATTGCAAACAATCCAAAAACTAGCAAGAAAGCTAAACAACAAATGAAGATTCAAGTGGGGGACTTTTCTTTGGGAGTCAATCAAGTTCCTTACAACTTGCTTGAGGATTCAAAAGGTGAGAAGGCTAATGTTACATACGGTCAGCCTACTATAGATGAACTCATATATGCGAAGGAAATGGCATGGGTTGGTTAGCATCAAGAAGAAAGGAAAGACCCGAACTGGGAATGTTAGAGTGGTATACTTATCAAATGTGATAGACATTATATCTGTCATGGATGCATGGATACACGGAAGGAAAATTGATCAAGTTTATGTTGATGGTGGTGCACAAGTTTGTGTAATCGCTGAAGAAGCAATGCTACAAATGCATCTTAAAATGACATAGAAGTCATTGTTTAAGGTTAAAATGGCAAATAGATCAAAAGTAAAATATTAGGGAGTCATCGAGAACTTGAAGATGAACATTGGAGGCCAAAGAGCATGTTTGGATTTTCATGTTATGCTTGCAAAACTTGGGGCATATCCTCTCATTTTGGGATGATCGTGGTTGATTGATATGAGGTCTAGAAAAGACTAGTATAGAGGTCAATTGGAACTCTATCTAGAGAAGCCAGCTCATAAGAGGGTGATCTTTGACATGAAAACAGGGTCCGTCATTCAAAATGGATATGAAACTGATGTTGGAGGTGATGAAAATAGTGATTCAAAAAATTCCAACCTTGATGAGGAAGATAGAGAATGGGAAGCTAGCCTACTCTCCAGGGATGTTGACCTCTTCTGTTTGTCAATCCAGGGTCCAAAAAGAGAGGAAAAAGTTATAAATATTGCTGCAAGAAGTACAAAACTCATGCAGGAAACATGTGACCAACAACCTGAAATGAATGTTGGACTACCCAAGCTTATGAATATGTTGGGAAATGACTTGACTAGTGATGAAACAAATAAATATTCAACCATTTTTCAGAAATACGTGAAACTGTTTGCTACAAAATATAACCAACTGAGGGGTAGTAACAACATTGTGCACCATATCAAATTGAAAGAAGGTTATAAACGAGTGGTTTAAAAACTTAGGAGACTTGGTACAATTTAGGAAAAGGTACTTAAAGCTGAAATTGAGAAGTTGCTTGATGCAGGATTTTTCTATCCTATTAATGATGCAGAGTGGGTGTCTCATGTTTTAATCAGGCCAAAGAAGAATGGAAAGTGGAGAGTATGTGTTGATTTCAAGCCTCTTAATTCAACGACTAAGAGGGACTACTATCTTCTTTCGTTTCAGGATGAGATCTTGGATCAAATGGTTGGTCATGTATTTTACAGTGTATGCAATGGATGCTCTAGATATTTCTAGATTAGAATAGTAGAAGAACGAGTGGAGCTCGATATCTCAACACTCCCCCTCGAGCTCAATCCCAATTCCTGCACACCAAGCAGGTCTCTGAACTTGCGCAGCTTCTCTGCGCCCAATGCCTTCGTGAATATGTCAGCTACCTGATCCTCTGTGCTGACATAAACTAGATCAATAAGACCTAGTAAAACCCTCTCTCGCACATAGTGATAATGCACCTCAATGTGCTTTGTTCTAGCATAATAGACTGGGTTATTTTCCAAGTGTATACTACTCATGTTGTCACAATAAATGACAACTGGCCCATCTGTAGACTGATGCATATCATAAAGTAGCTTATGCAACCAAGCTACCTCACATGCAGCCATTGCTGCATCCCTGTACTCAGCCTCTGTGCTCGACAAGGCAACTGTAGGTTGTTTCTTGCTGCTCCAAGTGACTGCAGCACTCCCAAAAGAGAACACATATCCATTGGTAGATCGTCTATCAGAAATACTACCAGCCCAATCAGCATCAGTGTATCCATGCAACTATATCTGAACCCTAGTCTCATAAAATAGTACATACCGCAATGTGGACTTCACATACCTGAGTATGCGTCTAGCCGCATCCAAATGTGGTTTCCTTGGAGCCTGCATAAACTAACTTACCAATCCAACAACATAGCTCAAATCTGGCCTGGTAATAGTCATATAAATCAAACTTCCTACTATGCGTCTGTACATAGTAGGGTCTTTTAGAAGCTCACCTGCATCTGTGCTCAGCTTCACATTCTGCTCCAAAGGAACTGAAATAGGCTTACAGCCTGTCATCCCATATTTGGACAGCATGTCCAATCCATACTGCCTCTGCAAGAGCTGTATCCCACTTGGTGATCTAATCACCTCAATGCCCAAGAAATAACGCAGCTCTCCCAAATCCTTCATCTCAAACTTCTGCTTCAATAGCATTTTCACATGAAGGATATCTTCATCACTGTCACCTGTCATAATCAAATCATCAACATAAATGACAAGTAGCATAATACCTTTCTCTGTTTTTCTCACATAAAGTGAGAAATCTGCCTTGGAAATCTGAAAGCCAATAGTGACAAGATACTGTCCTATCTTGTCAGACCATGCTCTAGGTGCTTGCTTCAAGCCATACAAGGCTTTCTTCAACCTGCAAACAAACTCAGGATGAACAACATGCACATAACCTGGTGGCTGCTCCATATAGACCTCTTCTTGCAAATCACCATGCAAGAAGGCATTCTTTACATCCATCTGATGTAAAGACCATCCCTTTGATGCAGCCATAGCAATGACTGCTCTTACGGTTGCCATCCTTGCAACCGGACTGAATGTTTCTTCATAGTCAATGCCATATGTTTGTGCATACCCCTTGACTACTAATCTTGCCTTGTATCTATTCACAGAACCATCTGCATTGTGTTTCGCCTTATAAACCCACTTACAACCAATTGCATTTTTACCTTTGGGCAAAGGTACCAATTCCCATGTAGCATTTGCTTCCAAGGCATTCATTTCTTCATCCATGGCTTTCTCCCATTTTTCTTTTCCCATGGCTTCCTCAAAAGAAGTAGGTTCTGGTTCCTGTATCACTTTAACCATATATGCATAGTGAATGGCTGTAAATCCATCATATTTCAGCCTATCCACAGGATACCTAGCTCTCGTAGACCTGCGCAAAGTAGGTTCACTCCCAGGTGCTCTCAAAACATCCCTGGTCTTCCTTACTCCAGGTGTAACAATAGAAGGAATACCCAACTCATCATCAATGCTCTGTTCTGAGCCACTGGATTCACCATCCACATAAGAGTGACTTGCATTCACATCAAACATGGGCTGATCAACCTTCTCTTTTCCTTTTCGTGATACCTGCATACCACTATCTGCATTGCTTTGAGAAGATTCTCCTGATCTCAATCTGCCTGTCCATGGTGAAGAATGTGAACCACTGCTAGAGGACGCTCCAGGTCCACTAATACTTTGTGACTGCTGCTGTGAATTCTGTGCAGCATTACCATTTTGTGCATCTACATCATCAATCACATTTATTGGTTTATACCAACTACTCATCTCATCAAAAACAACATCTCTACTCACTGTAAACTTACGAGTAGAAGGGTTATAGCATCTATACCCTTTTTGCTGCAGAGAGTAACCAATAAAGATGCACTTCTCAGCTTTTGGATCCAACTTGGATCTCAACTCATCTGGCACATGTACATAGGCAATGCAACCAAAAATTTTCAAATGAGAAATATCTGGTTTCCTACCAGTATACCTCTCCTCTGGAGTCATTCCATGTATTGCTGCAGTGGGAGTCCTGTTCATTATGTAGACTGCTGTAGCAACTGCTTCAGCCCAATAAAAATCTGGCAAGTCTTTTTCATTGAGCATGGCACGAGATACCTCTCCAATATGCATGTTTTTCCTTTCTGCAATTCCATTTTGTTGTGGGGTATGACTGCATGAATATTGCTGCTTTATGCCATGCTCCTGCAGGAACCTTGCAAACTCATTTGAGAGGTACTCTCCCCCTCCATCTGACCTTAGGCATTTTATCTGCAGGCCTGTTCCTTTTTCAACCATAGCTTTAAGAGTTTTGAAATGCCCAAAAACTTCACTTTTCTTTTTCATAAAATACACCCAAACTTTTCTGCTATAGTCATCAATAAAAGTGACAAAATAATGACAGCCTCCAAGAGATGCAGCTTTAGTAGTCCACACATCAGAGTGGATTAATTCCAATGGCTTCTCACTCTCTTGAACATGTCTAGGAAATGGTTTCCTTGCCTATTTTCCAAACTGACAAGCTTCACATACCTTATGCATTTCTGCAACCTTGAATTTGGGCAATCCTGCAACAATATTTTGGGCCTGCATTGATTTAAGTCGCTGTACATTAACATGACCAATGCGTTTATGCCAGATATCAATATCTGCAACTACACTAGTCCCATGTGCAAACATTGCTGCACTCAATTCAGACATGTCTGCATCCAATGTAAACATTATGCCCTTCTTCTTTCCTTTTGCTATCAAGCGACCTTTATTTTTCATATCCTCAACAAAGCATCCATGAGGATTAAATCTGACCTGCAAGCCCTGCTCAACCATTTGACCAATAGAAACCAGATTCTTGGTGATATTCGGGACATGAAATACATCGGAAAGGTATTTCTTTTTCCCATCCTGCATAGACAAAGGAATTTTTCCAATCTGCATAATAGGATGTGCAGTATCATCACCAGTCTCCACAAATCCTGGTTTTTCCATTTTCCTTGCATCCTCCATCCATTCTGCATGACCTGTTATGTGGTTTGATGCACCTGAGTCAACATACCATACATCATTGCTTTCTTCTGCACTTGTCAAGAATTGTTCATGTGCTGCACCATAAACAAATACTCATTTCTGTCATCACCATGTCTACTAGAAGATGCATAATTCCCTTGTTGCAGTTTTCCATTCATGATGTCATTCTGGTTTTTATAGCAGTCTTTAGCCATATGACCCATTTTACCACAGTAGTAGCATTCAACATTACTGTTTGCATTTTGGCCTCTTTGCCATCCACCACGACCTCTTTGGCTCCCCCTGCCTCTAGAGTTACCACGTCCTCCTCCATAGGACTGGTTTTCTTGAGTTTGTTGCATATTCTGATTTCTACCACGGCCTCCATATCGGCCTCCTCTACCTCTGCCTCTACCTCTTCCAGCATTTGAGTAGAAGACAGCTTCTTTTGAAGTTCCTCCTGAAGAAGATGCACCACCATTTCTCTGCTCCTCAGAAATTAGAAGAGCAATCAACTCCTCAAAATCAGGAAATCTTTCACGGACGGAAATGGATGTTCGGAACTGTGCATAATCCTTTCCTAGACCATTCAAGGTCACTGAGACTAAATCATCATCTTCCACTGGCGACCCAATGGAAGCAAGTGCATCTGCAATCTTCTTCACCTTCATGTGGTAGTCATTGATGCTCATACTCTCTTTGCACATTGTGCAACTCTTGCTTGAGCTGCATTTTCCTGGCTTGCGTATTTGTGCTATACATTTTTGACAAAGTATCCCATGCCTCCTTTGGCGTACTTGCATCTTGAATATGCACAATCATAGAGTCTGAAATGCTAATAGACAGCCAGTACATAACTTTCCTGGCTCTCTCATGCCATGCTTTAAATGCCTGCATTTGCTGTTGATTGGGAACATCAGGAAGAACTGGTTCTTCTTCATTTCCTGCAACAAATTCCTAATATCCTTTTCCCATAAGGAAATTCGTCATTCTAAACTTCCATGCTTGGAAGTTGTTCTTGTCAAGCTTTTCAGTGACAATCTATGAGAGAGAATCAGACACCATTACAGAACACTGCAAAAAATTCTGTCACTGCAAACAACACAGCTTCAGCCTCACAAAGGCAAATCTACAAAACTGACGAAAGTGGTATTTGACCACACAGTCACTTCCTAGTGATGATTTTGCATCAACAGGCAATAGGGATGATTCTGTAACTCCCAATGTCTCTGCGCACAAGCATATGATGCAATTTCTACAGTAACTTTTCACCGACCTGTAGAACAGTGGCTGCACAGCATAAAACTGGGCCTTTTCCTGAGTGTGTGCAGAAAACTTCTGCCTCCAAAACAGGCCCCGAAATGGCCTCAAATCAAAAAAAGCATATACTGCACTCTTGCTTCACCGCGAAGGGCGTCTCAACCTGAGACAATGCACTCCTGCACTTTCCGGCTGTGCTACCTGGCTGCAGAGATCTGCTCCCAAAACAGAAAATGAAAGCAACACTGCTCCTCTTACCAGAACACCATGAGCTTGGCTTGCTTTCTTGAGCTCCTTACCACAAACAAGGCTTTGATACCATGTCAAGATTGTGGGAGAGAAGGAAGGAGTCTCACTTGTAGCTTTCTTGCTTGCACAATGGGGGAATACACACAGAGGTGGAGGCTGAAAACAGTTTTCCTCTTCTTAGTTGTGTAAGCCAAAAAGAACTCTAGTACAAAGAAATAGAAGAACCCTATATATGGGTCTCAAACCAAACTCAACTAACTAAGGTGGCATACTAACTGAGCCACGAACTAGAGTAGATAAGGATAGCTATCATGTAGCTATTATTCATGGGCGGTGTACCAACCGCGTCTGCAATTGACAAGTCGGTGACATAAATACACAACAGTCACCCTGGCGTATCACGAGTGGAGCTCGATATCTCAACACCTTTCTTCATTAGCATCAGTGTTGGAAAAAATGCAGTGGAAGCCATTTTAATGCAGAAGGGAAAGGGGATGTCTTATATGAGGCCTGTGTTTTATATAAGCAGATCCATTGGAGTGACTGAAAAAGCTTGAATGGAAGAAGAATTGTTGGTATGGGGGTTGGTATATGCAGTTAAAAGATAAAAATCATACTTGATTCAAAAACCATTTATAGTACTTACTAATTCTCAGTTGCTTCCACAGGTTTTGCGATCTGCTGAAAATGCTCCGAGAGTTACTGAGTGACTACTGGCTCTACAAGAATTTGAATTTACATGTTTGAAGGAGGATACTATAAGAGCTAGCTTAGCTGATATTTTGACTTATAAAGAACATGTTGAAAGTGCAACTGTTATTAGATGGAAACTAATTTTGCATCTGCAAATTCATGAGGAAATGAAGGATAAAGATGCATGTGGTGGTTATTTTTGTTTTGAGCTTACCAAAATAAAAATTATGCTAGCAGGACTTACTTGGCCTAGTACTTGGCCTAGTGTGAGCACTGATGTTGCTCATTGGTGTAAAAGTTATCATGCTTGCCAATTATATACAAAAAGGGTACTAATTCCACAATCTACTAAAGCCATTATTGCCTATGGACCATTTGAAAGTAGAGTTTAGATTTTATTAGACCTTGACTTGTACAAAAATAGGAAAGTCTTACATCCTTACTACAACTGACTATATGACCAAATGGCTTGAAGCTAAGGCTACAAGGAATTGCAAGAAAGATGATATAACTTAGTTCCTCATGTAGGACATATGCTGCAGATTTGGAATACCACTAGAAATAGTAACAGATCAAGGTCCTAGCTTCAAAAATAAGCTATTGAGAGAATTAACATGGAATTTAGACTTGAAACTCAGATTTTCTACTCCTTATTACCCTTAGTGCAATGGACTAGTGGAAGCATTGAATGGAATGTTATAGAAGATTCTCTTTAAGCTGGTCGAAGATCATCCTAAAGATTAGGACAATTATCTATATCAAGATTTGTGGGCTTATAGAACAATGCAGAACACAAGTACAAGATTCACCCCATTTCAGTTAGTATATGGTTAAGATGTTTTATTACCTATGAATGTCATGTTCCCCACGATGGAGTTTTTAAGAAAGCATCAATTAGATAATATTGACTTGGGAGTTGACAAAGAATTGAACTTGCATACCCTATAGTTGGATAGGCAACAAGCTGTGGATTGTTATGAAAAATAGATTGTGAAGAGAAGGGAATGGTTCAATACATAGATGAAGAAGAAGAATCTTGTAGAGGGAATGCTGGTTATGAGATATGACAATAGCTTCGACTCCACTTTACAAACCAGGTTTCGAGTTAGATGGGAAGGACCTTTCCTCATCAAGAAAAAGTTTGAAAATGGCACTTACTTGTTATAAGATTTAGATGGGGTTGTTCACAACAATAGAATCAATGGGTATCATCTAAAGAAATACATCTGTAGAATCTTGTAAATAAAGGGGATGTAAGTAATGTACATACTATACATAGAGTAGGTTGCTTTCAATTTATTATTTGGGGCAGATTCAATTTTTTGAAATCTGGTGTTAATCAAATGGTTGTAGATAATGGACAGTATATTTAAGGTGTGCTTTGACACCTACTAAAGGTCTCTGCTAAGTTTGGTATTGATTTGAGCAAGAATGTGAAAGTTATGGTCTCTAGAAGGTCGATGTTTGAAGCAGAGTGCATGCAAAAATTTAGGACTACAGGCTATGCCGAGCTATTTTTGGATAGCAGCTCAAAGAATTTGGCTCTGAGTTGTTCTAAAGAGTTCTAGATTAGAAAGAGAGCTACAACTTTACTTTTTGAAGCTTATTGATCTAAGACCTAGTTAGAAAGTTATGAGTTATTCTATGTAGTGCTCTATGAGACAAATTTTCACGAAAATGAGTTTTTATTTGTCAGATGTTTTCAAAGCTTTTAATAAAGGTTTGTTCACACTTTGTGTTCCAAACCAGGGGGTGACTAATCATATTGGGTGAAAATGAGTGGTTAGGGACATGATGCTATGTGGAGTCAAGTGATGTAACATATGCAAATATCATTTTTTTTGTCTTTCTAACACCTAGCTGTAGCAAGAGTCGGGTTGATAGAGGGAAATTCCCAAGTGGTACCATGCATGTTCGACATGTGGTTGTAATATTTTAGTTTTGAGACACACACCTCATGCAAGAAGAGATATCCTCATACACGGAATGTGTTCTTGCTTCCAATTTTGAGTGCCCGACTGAAATTTTACATGGCAATGGGCATGTTTGCCATCTAGTAACTAAGGGAAAGCAAGGGGCAGCTTGGTAAAATAGAGAAAAAAGCAAAAACATGAGGAGTTTTTTAAAAAAATAAAGAAAAGAGAGGGAGAAGGGTTCTACGAATAAGAAGAAGAATCTTGCAATCTGAAGAGAAAGAATAAATTTGATGCTAAGAGGAAGAAGAAGAAGAATCAAGTTTTAGAAGAAAGAGGCCATGCAGCTAAAGTTATCGCAGTCATGGAGCATGATGGCAGGGTTGTTGAAGCCAATTGGCTAATGCGAGTTCTCAGTTTTCAGATGATGGTAATAAGAGTTTTCCTTTTGTCTTGTTTTCTTCTATTGCTACATGGGGAACAGAGTATGCACATTTGTCCTAATATATGGATATGAGTGAGAGACAACATAGGGCTATTCTTCATCATGTTGAGAGTGATGTATGTTAGCTATTTGCATCAAGCTTCCCATCACAGGAAAGAAGAATGAAAGTAAAGGATCTCTACATCTCAAACTGGGTAAGTGGCAGAGAATATGTATTATGGGTAGGTGTTGAATGCACGGACTCGAGTTAGCGGAAATTCGAAAGGATTTGCAACTAGGAAAATGATGAATTAGAGCTCATAATGTTAAGCTCCCGGAACTCTTCATCAATGCAAGATATGTTGAGATGTATCTGTTGGTATGCTCAAATGATAATCTAAAATCAATGAAAGTGTCCTCTCATTTGCAAGTTTGTACTTCTTGGAGTAGAGAAGTTATATGTTTGTTGTATAGCACAACAATGTATTTTTGCTGTGCTCTATGAGGCAACATGTGAATTCAGTAGCATATACACTACCAACTTGGTTTCCCATGAAATTCATCATGATTATCCATTGCTATATGAATGTAAACTTTGTTTTGATGCAGTAATGGAATGTCTACAATAGTGAAATGCTTGTAGTAGCTAAATTGGTATGAAAATTCACCGTATAAAGCTTTAGTTACCTATGTTTTTGGTTTATATTTATGTGTGCTCTGAGAAAAGAAGAATAGGAAGGATCTACAAATGATTTTGCACTGCTAGAGGAAACCATGCTTTGTGGGTAGTTTTCGCATGAGGTTGCCATCCCTAAAAAATCAAAGTTATGTGAATCACAAAGCTTGTGTTGTCAAAGTCTCAGCCATGGTTGTTTTCACATCAAATTGTCTCTAAAAATGGTAAATTCTGAGCTTAAAGGTTTAAACTTCTTAAGTGTTGAGTTGAAGTCCTAGTGAGGAGTGAGTGATCAAGAATATTTAATCATGTGTTTAGTAGTGATGTCTTGTGTGTTTTGTTGAGGGGAGATCCTCAGTCTTTATCCTATGGTGTTGTCTTGGGGGTTGTTAGAGGCCGAGTACCCAATTCACCTACCATAGATTGATGCCCCCACTCATGATCTTCGGTGTTGAAGATCTCTTGTTGATCTTATCAGTTGGGAAGTATAAGGTTTGGAACCCAACCGATACACAAACTCAAGCATGGAAACTTTTGGATATGAACCCTTCTTTGGTATTGAAAATGAGGATGCTAATAAGTTTATCAAGAGATTGGAGTGGATGGCGTACCAAGATCGAAGGGACAATGATGCAAATAAGCTTCGAATGATCAACATGCTACTTGAAGGTTTTACAAGATTATGGTGGAACTCACTAAATGAAGAGACAAGGGAAAATTAAAATGAAGTCAAAATGAGTTCCTTATAAGGTTTGTAGCTAAGCCAACTCCTGAGAGTTTATGGAAATCTTTGGAAAGGATGTTTCAGGGAGAAAATGAGGAAGTTTCTAAATTTGTTGCGAGAATTGAAGCAAAATGGATAGAAATTGCACAAAGTATGGAGCAACCTTTGATGAAGTTCTTGAAAAAGGACAAGTTTGTTTCATTGCTCAGGCCTAAAATTAGAGAAAATATTCTGATCAAAGACCCTGATACATATGAAGACGTAGTCAAAATAGCCAAAGAAAAGCAAAGGAAAATATAGTTGAGGTCAGATCAATTAAAAGATATTGTTATGCATGCATTTTTATAGCCTAATCAAGTTGACATTGTTGTGGGAAATGCAGGACAATAAGTTGTGAATCTTCATGGGGCATTTGAAAGAGCGAAGAATGGGAATCAACAAACTACATGAACAATTGGAAAATCTAAATTTGAATATGAGCCTATTGCAAGCAAGGCAGCCTCAAATGCAACCTAGATTTAGAGAACCTCCAAGAAATCGATGGGAAAACTTTGAATTCCCGATGATGACCTTGGCGTTGATCTTTATGTTGATCTTTCAATTGATAATGAGCATGGTACCTATGATGTTTATGATGCTGATATTCTTAAGAATGCTCTCAATATTTGTGAAGATCCTTCCCCTTATACTAATGCCATGTCATCCCCACAAAAGGGACAATGGCAAGAGGCTATGGAAGCTGAGCATTAATTTCTTCTCTGTAAAGATACATGGGTTCTAATTGAGTTACCACCTAGACATGTACTGCTATTAGATGAAAGTGGATTTATGAGACCAAAACAAAAGTAGATGAAACATGTGAAAAATTAAAAGCAAGGCTAGTTGCCAAAAAATTTTCACAAATTGCAGGAGTTGATTATCAAGAAACTTTGTCACCTATTGTTCATATTACTAGTATTTGGGTCTTGTTAGTTTTTTCTATTGAGTTTGATTTGGAGGTTCATCAAATGGATGTGAGGACTGCTTTTCTTAATGGAGAATTAAATAAAGAGATATACATGCAGCAATTCGAGGGGTTTGTAGTTAAACATAAGGAAAGTCATACTTGCAGACTTCATCGGGCACTCTATGGACTCAAACAATCTTCATGAGCTTAGTGTCAAAAGATTGATCTCTTCCTTACGAAACAAGGTTTTATCTCTTTTTCTTCATATCCTAGCTTATATGTCGAGCACTACAATGATAGGTTTCTTATTCTTGCTCTATGTGTGGATGATACCATAATTGTTTCTAACAATCTCAACTTCCTTCAATAAGTAAATAAGGTTTTATCTTCTACATTTGACATGGTGAATCTTGGAGACATGTAGTCATGTCTTGGTATTCAGATTCAACACTATCAAGAAAAGGGTGTTTTATTATTGCATCAAACAAAGTTCATTAAAGATATTATTCAGAAGTTTGGTATGGATTTTGCACATCCTACTAGTACTCGTCTTGTGAGCTCTGCTAAAAACTTACTTTCTGCACCACCAGAAAACATCTTAGTTCTCCATGCCTTAAACATTGGACTACAGTTAAATGAGTTTTGAAGTATTTCAAAGGAACTAAATATTTTGGGTTGGTTTATCCGTGCCAAAAAAACTCTAATTTTGTTTGTTCACTTCAACTTTTGGGTTATACTGATACAGATTGGGCAAGCTCTCACTTATCTAGGCATTCTACAAGTTGAAATTGTTTCTTAGACTAGCAAGAAACAACGTTGTGTTATTGTTTCAACTACAATGACTGAATAGATAGCTACATCTTTAGCGACTTGAGAGCCACATAAAAGAGAATGTGACCATGTCAGCTCATCTAAGCCAGTTTCATGCTATTATTAAGAGCTTGGTTTTGTAAGGCATTGATTTCAAAGCGGATGTCACTCTGTTGTTCTTGCTTGGAACTCTTAATGAGTCTTGGGATGTATTGCACATTGTCGTATGTGCTTCTACCACTACTCTAAAGCTATCTGATGTTGAGAGCTCTCTTCTGCAAGAAAAGATAAACGTAAGAATTTGGATGTCTCATGTGTGTCTCATGCTTTGATCATTAAGAGGATGAAATGATGGAAATGCAAAGAATGACTGTGGTAATGGCCATGGAGGAGACTTGCATAAATCTTGATCCAAGTCTCGTGGAAAGTCACATAGCAAATCCCATGGCAGGAATGCCAATTTGACATGTCATCATTGAGTGAAGAAAGGCCACAGTGTCATGAATTGTGCAATGAAAGGTGCAGAGAGAAGGGGAAGGAGAAAGTGAAGGATAAGTCTTCTGATCACAGCATAGTACCTACTACTAAGTCTAGTAAGATTGAAGAGATCAATATTATGTAGCTCGAGGATTTTGATTGGGATTATATCCTTGCAGCAACTTCATCTAGTGCTTCACAGATGACAAAGATACACTCTATGTATGCACAGTGTTGCTCTTGGACTCAGGTGCATTCTTTCATGTGACACCTTGCCGAGAGTGGTTCCATTCATACCATTCTATTTCGGGTCCGATGCACTTGGATGATGACAGGTCTCTTGAGATTGTTGGCATTGGTGATGGGTTGCAGCTTCCTTCTAGCATCAGTTTTGTTATGCATGTTGTATGTCATGTACCTACCTACATTGACATGCAGTCTCATGTCTGCTAGACAACTTGATGGCATAGGATATCATGTATCCTTTGGAGACTCTGGATGGAAGATTACTTGTGGTAGGCTTGTGCTTGCAAGAGAGGTGCTAAGGCTAGTAGCCTCTACCCCTTAGTTGTTTTTGGATCTACAGTATCTACAGTTGATCATGCTTTGTCTTTGGGGTCTTTACCTCATGTATCTCTTTGGCATGCCCGTTTGGGACACGTCTGTTAAGGGAATGAAAATGCTTTCTGGTTTGTAGTAGTTACCACCCCTTGACTATTCTCATTTTGATTCTTGTGATCATTGTCGTTATGGCTGGCAGACTAGATCTACGCATAAGAAGTATGGTATGTCACGCATTAGTGAGCCCTTGGCTTTGGTTCATTCTAATGTCTATGGGTGGTGGGAAGTATTTTGTTACTTTCATAGATGATTTTTCACGTAAGGTATGGGCTTATCCCATAAAGTAGAAGTTTGATATCTTGGCAGTTTTTGAGAGATGGCTTGCTTTGGCAGAAAACTAGTCTGGGCATAAGCAAAAATGCCTTAGGACAGATAATGGGGATGAATATGTATCATGTGATTTTGAGTAGTTATGTGATGAGAGGGGTATTAAGTGTCAGTTGACCACCCCTTATACTCCTCCGTAGAATGGTATGACTAAGCGAATGAATAGGACCATCTAGGAAAGGGTTCACAATATGCTTAGCCATGCAGGCCTATACCAACACTTTTGGGCTGAGGCTATTTTTACGATTGTCGTATATATCATTAATAGATCACCCTATAATGGCATAGATTTTCAGGTTGTAGAGGAGGTATGGACAGGAAAGCCTACCTCTTATGCACATTTACGTGTCTTTTGATCCGAGACATTTTGCCATGTGCCCAAGGATAAGCGTAACAAGCTAGATCCTAAGAGTGTTAAATGCATCTTCCTTGGTTATGGAGATGTAGGAGAGATGGGTTATCATCTATGGGATCCAGAGGCGTGGAAAGTCATCCGTAGCCATGATGTAGTCTTCCATAAAGACAAGATGCATAGGCAGCCTAAGAGACTCGTGGAGATACATAGGGTTATATTTCAAGAGGAGCCATGTGCTCCCATATAGCCAACTGGACAGCCTACAATAGTAGCACATGCTCATGGCCAGGGTGTTGGACAAAATGTTGGGTAGGTAGTAGAGCTTGCAGTGCGGTGTTCTACTATAGATGGACGCCCACTTGACAAATTTGAGCCCTTCATACACTACGTCTTGGTTACAAATGCAGAAGAGCCTCTCAACTATGATCAAGCTATGTTCAGGGGTGATAGTCACTCTTGGGAGAGGGCTATGCAGTCTCTGATAGACTCCTTACATTAGAATATGACTTGGGATTTGGTTTCCTTACCTGCTGGCAAGAAGGCTCTGCCATGCAAATGGGTGTACAAGCTGAAAAGTACCCCTAGATACCCCAAGCCGGCATACAAGGCTAGATTAGTAGCAAAGGGTTTTAAGCAAGAGCATGGTGTTGACTTTGATGATGTCTTCTCTCCTATGGTTAAGATGACCACCTTGTGCTTAGTCTTTGTAATGAAGGAAACCTAGGAGAGAGAAGGAGAGAAGGGAGAGACTATAGAGAGGAGAGAGAAAGAGGAAGAAGGTGAGATAAGAAGAGAGAGAAAGACTAGCAGAAGAGAGAGAAAGACAGGAAAAGAGAGAGAGAGAGGAGGGAAGCCATGAAAGCTAGGAGGAAGGAGAAAAGAGAGACTTGATTATTGATAACCCATCCCTAATTGGGTCTCTCAACACCTTATATACCCTATCAGTATAATTGGGTATTCAAATGCTAACCCGTGTCCTACCCATCTATCCCCACTCTTTTACATTCCATCCCGACCCCGAAGGTTTTTTCCCTCAAAAACAAAAAGAGGACTTATGGCTCACAGTGAAAAGGGGGGGGGGGTGCAGATTACTACTCTCCTCAACATTACAAAGGAGGATATAGGGGAATCTCATG
Organism: Lygodium microphyllum; assembly: GCF_053477565.2. Taxonomy (NCBI): domain Eukaryota; kingdom Viridiplantae; phylum Streptophyta; class Polypodiopsida; order Schizaeales; family Lygodiaceae; genus Lygodium; species Lygodium microphyllum. Next base: position 102,100,247 of record NC_141150.1, on the reverse strand, counting down.
TGGAATTGGGGCATAGAATTGTGTATATGATGTAAATGACATGTGCAAGTTGATAGCATATGAGTTTGGCCTCCAATTCTTGAGAATTAGGGGCTGACAAACAGCGGACAGCATGCTGTCCAGAACATGCCTGCTAGAGAAAATTGGTCATAACTTCCTATGGGCATCTCTGATTGAGGCGTCTGACATGTCAAAATGAAGCTCGTTGAGGGTACTTTCAGCCTAGGTAGGTCATGCAAGGGTGCACTTAATGCAGGCCCAAAACCGTTCGAAAATAGATAGTTGTCTACTGCAAAATATGCCCAAATCGAGTCGTCTTTAGCCAAGGTTTTCACTTCAAGGTGAGGGGACTACACCAAGGGAGTGTTGATGTAGATAGAGCTTTCTTTCAATCCCCAGGATCAAATGGATAACCTGCATGGTAAGCATCACTAGCATACAAGTCATCCATGCAAGCGTGGGTCTCTACACTACCATCGGGGTCAAATGGAAAGTGGTTATCCTTTCCATGCATTGGGTTACCATCCACAAGTAAAGCTAGAATGATCAGTACCACTAGCTGTTGCATTGAGTCTTCCATAAGCATCATATGATTAAGCTCGGTCTGCACTTGGATGCTGTCAATAACAAATGGGGTTGCATAAGCTGAGAAGTGTACTGCATCAACCCTTATATGTGACATGTGTACAGACTGAAGGGTCTCCTAGAAGGACATGTTTTCTTGATTTGTAATATGAGCATGATATTTAAGATCTACATAATCTTCTTTCTTGAATGAAAGTTCATCTTGCTTTGGACCTACATCAAAATGGTCTTCAACAAGATATATCCTATCCTTGGCATAATGCTATTCGAATACAAATAGGAGTTTTGCATTCTATGCTCTACATTTGTCTTGATGATCACAAGATGTCGGCTTAGCACATCGATAGCATAAGCCCGCAACATGCAGTCCCGTATCATATCACTAGTAAGGTGTCTAATGCATTTAGCCTTAGATAGCAATCTACACACATGCTCATCGCCATTGGTCAGCTCAGTAATAGTTCTGACATGCTGCTCATAGTCATCTTGCTGCTCATGTACAACAAATGGCTGCCCATGACCATAATGCTCATACTGTCCATATGAAGGGTCATGCCAATGTGGCTGCTGCTCATAATGATACTCATGCTACTGTCCACACATATGCTCATCACCATTGGTCAGCTCAGTAATAGTGCTGACATACTGCTCATAGTCATCTTGCTGCTCATCTACAAGAGATGCTCATCACCATTGGTTAGCTTAGTAATAGTTCTGACATGCTGCTCATAGTCATCTTGCTGCTCATGTACAACAGATGGCTGCCCATGACCATAATGCTCATGTTGTCCATATGGAGGGTCATACCAATGTGGCTGCTACTCATAATGATACTCATGTTGTTCATATTGCATATGGTAATAATATCCCTGCTGCTCATTTACATCTATTTACTGTTGACTATTACCAAAAAGTTGGCCATATTGTTGCCCATAAACATGCTGCTTCCCAAGATTTCATGATGATTGTCCAACATGACTACAATGGTTTCCTTGCATCCTAGGCTGACCATAAATATGATGAGTAGCAAGTCCATGAGAATAACTATCGGCATGATGCTGGTCATAATCACTGACTTGCTGCTCCTGCATTGCATAAGAATCTCCATATGCATGCTGCTGACCAATGCTATATGAGCTACCATATACATGTCCATGATCATGACTTGCATAAGAACTATGTTGTTGCATAAAGGAGTGCTTGTAAGTGTAATCATGCTATCCATAATGGCCATAATCATGCTACCCGTGATAGCCATACTGTTGATCAAATCCATTGGAGTATGATTCACCCTCATGAAAAGGTACATAGCCTAGGTGTTGCCCAAAGTCGTATTGTACAATACTTTGGTTATCAAAATTGCCCATATGTGATTTAGCTTAGCATCGGTAACTGAGCTATATTGTTTGCCACATCAGAGAATCAAAAGATCCCTAGTGTTACTACTGAAAATCAGATCTGCACACTACTGTTTGCTATTGTATGCTGCTCACTCTATACAACACACTGTTCACTGTGTGTTAAAAGTTAATCAGACTTATCATCCAATGCTTTCCCTGGTTCTGATAGAAGGAATTCTACATGAAATTCTACATGTTATGTTACTTTGTCTATTTTGTGTAAAAGTCCCTTCCAACTATGCTTTCCAACACCAAGAATTTGCCCAAAATCTTGTCAATCATCTGCACAGGACTGGCTTGATTTCTTGGCATAAGAACTTTACTTATCTGCAGAGTTCTGAGGGAATTGAAATTTCATGTACTTATGAACATCTACACATTCATGTTGTTCTTCCACTTCAAACTTTTCAATAGTGTCATCACCGAACTCATCATGGTTGGAAGTGGCTTGAACAATAGTCTCTCTATTGTCTTTTGAAGACTCAGGCCACAATCCACAATAGTATGAGGAATTTCCTTCCTTCAAGTAGGATTACCTCCTATCTTTTGGAGATTATCTATGAGCTGAGCTACAGAATGCATGCATTACTGGAAAGCCCTGTGCCCAGTTGGCGACTTCTTTAGTTGAGCTTTGAAGCTCCATCATTCAATGTTGTAAAGCACATTGGAATCTACTCTAGGATTTGTATTTTCTTGGGGCACCTCGAGAGAACTTCTATCTTATGTGTCTTTGCTCCAGTTCTGTCATTCAGCCAACTACTACTACTTTCTATTGGACAAAGGAAAAGTTCCAAGTGCAGTGGTAGAGGATCTCCTCTTGACATCGGCCTTCACATTTTCTGATCCTAATGTACGATCAAACTCATTCAGTGAATTGCATTACATCACTTCTTGGATAATTCTGTCACATTGTAGGAAGGCAGAGCTAAAGTCAGGTGTACATCCTTCCATCTTTATCATCTCCAACCTTCTCTCAACTCAGCATCATATTTGTAAAACTGTGGATAGGATTTCATCCCTTGTATTCACATGAAAACTTTCAGTTATTGATATGAGCCGAAGTGCATTCTGCCTGCTCCATTTCTGCATCAGACATTTCCTTCCTAATCTTAGCTACCTCATGTTAACCCCAACATGAAGAAAGCAAAAGGAAATAAAAATGACGCAGGGCAAAGGTGGAAAAAAGGTAGCCGATTGAAGAAAGAATAGGAGAAAAGGACAAAAGCGCAAGGGCAACCTTAAAAGTCCAAGGCAAATAGAAAAGGGGAAATGCGCATTTTAAAATAAAAACGCGCACCCTGAAATCATGTAAAAGAGCGCCGGGCCCTCACCCGTGCAATTTTTAAAAGTAGACGGGCGGTGGAAAGGAATCTAGGAAGATAGAAGGACAATGGGAAAAAGGGCCTAGGCTACGGTCGGCCATGTAAAAAAGGGGAAAAGGGGATGACCACCCAAAAGGGATTTAGGGTTTTGTATATAAAGTGGAAAAGTGAATGAAAAGCTTATTCTTGTGTGTGGCCAAAAGTAGCTCTCCTCTTCTTCTTCTTCTTCTTGTTCTTGCTTGCTTGAGCTTGTGCTTGAGGGAGGGAGTGTGAGAGTGTGAGGGAGTGAGTGTGTGAGGGTGAGGGACCGAGGAGGAGAAGCTCTCCATCTTCTCCTCTCTTCTTCTCTTGTCTTACTCGCGGCAATGGAGCTTGGAGCATGGAGCTTGAGGATGGAGCTTGCTTGAAGCTTGCACTTGGATCGTGGAGCTACCGGAGTGCGCGGGAGAGGAGGTAACTTGAACGACATGGAGGTAAGCTCACTACACCCGTAGATATGGATGGCGCGTCGGCAAAATGCGAGGGCTTTCACTCAACCGCCAAGACCCATGGCCCGCTTATTGTTTCAAGTGTTCCAAGCCGAGCACTAATGGCTACCTCTCACATAGCTGACGCGCCATCCATATCTACGGGTGTAGTGAGCTCACCTCCATGCCGTTCAAGTTACCTCCTCTCCCGCGCACTCCGGTAGCTCCACGATCCAAGTGCAAGCTTCAAGCAAGCTCCATCCTCAAGCTCCACACTCCAAGCTCCATTGCCGCGAGCAAGACAAGAGAAGAGAAGAGAAGAGAAGAAGAGAGGAGAAGATGGAGAGCTTCTCCTCCTCGGTCCCTCACCCTCACACACTCACTCCCTCACACTCACACTCCCTCCGTCAAGCACAAGCTCAAGCAAGCAAGAAGAAGAAGAAGAAGAAGAAGAGGAGAGCTACTTTTGGCCACACACAAGAATGAGCTTTTCATTCACTTTTCCACTTTATATACAAAACCCTAAATCCCTTTTGGGCGATCATCCCCTTTTCCCCTTTTTTACATGGCCGACCGTAGCCTAGGCCCTTTTTCCCATTGTCCTTCTATCTTCCTAGATTCCTTTCCACCGCCCGTCTACTTTTACAAATTGCACGGGTGAGGGCCCGATGCTCTTTTACACGATTTCAGGGTGTGCCTTTTTATTTTAAAATGCGCCTTTCCCCTTTTGTATTTGCCTTGGACTTTTAAGGTTACCCTTGCGCTTTTGTTCTTTTCTCCTATTCTTTCTTCAGTCAGCTACCTTTTTTCCACCTTTGCCCTGCGTCTTTTTTATTTCCTTTTGCTTTCTTCGTGTTGGGGTTAATATTACCCCCCTCCTAGACGAGTGCCAGTCCCATGGCACTCACCGTCGTAGGTAGCAGGCTATAGCATGCACCGAAGACGTGGGTGACAAGGACGCCTATGGTTTCCGTGGAGGAGTGTTGGTGGTAGTGTGGGAGAAGGTCCTGGGGGCCTGTTGGTGGCCAAGGTGGCTGGTGGAAGGTTGTTGGAGTTGGTGGTAGGGCTAGTCTGTGTTGGGGATTGCATTGATGGGGCCGGCACAAGTGTTGGTTTATTGGAGATTTTGCACATGACGATTCTTTGCGGGCTTTTCGGATGGTGAGGGATAAGCATTCAGAGTTGGTTGTTGATGAAGAGCGAATGACACTTTCATTGGAGCCTTCAACACCTGCAATTGAAAACCTCTCATGTGGTCTCTCCCGAAGGGTAGTGCTAGTCTTCGCTATTGTGCACAAGACATATTTTGATTAGTTTGGGAGACAGGTCGAACTCTAAGCAAGCCTGGAGTATTGTCCTGCACTTGAGGATCCAAACTGTGGATTTACTTTGGTGCAGATAGTATGTGAGTGCTTGTGCACACTTAGATATTACGTAGTTAGAAGACTGCGGGTTAGTTTCTCATAACAATGCGTGGATGAAGCAAAGTTGTCCATGTGGAGAAGAAATACACGTGAAGGTAATGAGACATCCTTTGCATTGTGACGCACGACGTAGTAGAATTGAATACAAGGACACCGCACTCTCAGGAGCTGGAAACTATTGGACTTGCTTGATGAGTACGGTGTACTTTTCGTGGCGAATCGTGCGGTGCTTATCACCACCGATTGCAATGGTACTCCGGCAGAGTGCAAGAGAGAATTGTGCAAGTGGGTTAGGGTGACAGGTCGAACCATAGATGAGGCAAGCTCCCCAGGTATGTCCTACCCTTGATGTGCCCTGAACAATTGTGGGTGATGGTAAAGGGTTAGGGGACTAGGGACGAAGCCAGTCGACCAGGGTCACTAGACGTACCTAGTTTGAGGACGCCTAGGTGCTGTGCTGTGATCGTGGGTGCTTTTTTTTTTTGGACTTGCCTGAGTACAACCATTACAATATGTTGAGGCTATCAGCGTTTCAATGGGTTGGACAATGTCAAGCTTCAAAGGTGCAGAAAATGGATAGTACAATGATGATTGCGCCCTAGCCTCGTTGTTAGAGAAGCAGTTGGTGAAAGGGGGAGATACACTTGAGATATTGCAAACCTCCTTGCGACATATGCGATGTTGGCACGATTGAGGTAACGACCGCCTTGAGCCAACTATAGAGCTTGACCCAGTAAGGGAGCGTGGCCCATGTGATGTGGGCGGTTGGCAAGGGTGATTCATGCTGTCGGCATCGTGGCTTTGCCGCGGCTCCTTGTGGGGTCGATGGTCTTGCGGTGATCAGGCATTGAACACTTCCGCGCAAAGACCTGTCTCATCCTGTATCCACTTGTCACTTTATGAGAGTACATGCATGGTATATGCCGCAACTATAATAAACCAGTGTAATGCAAGGAGACATCACTTATTGGAATTCTATGGTGTTGACTTAGACATTTATCACCTGCGCTTGATTAGCTTCTTCTTTTGCTAAGGATGTGAAATATATTAACGCAGATATGAAAAGTTCGTACAATTCGGAAACATGTCAACATTTAACCTTTTAAAGACAAAAAGTTATGGCTAGGTAGCATTTGATAAGCCCTTTATACAGCATGGGGCTACTCTATTTGTACGAGTCGGGGCGAGTCTGGGTGGCCGGGTGATTGGGGCTCTGCTGGTGTGGGGCTCCTATGGGGTGGGGTAGGAAACATGTCGGTCGGGACATGCATGGTGTAGTCCCGGCCCGCTACCATCTCCAGAATGTCTTTAAACAATTCGCTAAATTCTTCTCTTTCCCGAGCTGCCCTTTCTGCCCCTTGAGCATCTGGGGCCCGAGTGTGAGCTGGGGGTTCATGCCACTAGTGCTACTACCTGTTGCGCGTTTTGAGTCTCGACTTTCTTGACTCGAGGATTCTTCGGCCTTCGCCCTGGGCAGTGGCGCTTAGGGCCTTGCTTCTTGGCATACCTCTTGATGGTGGGCACATAGCGCTCCGATGGAGGGGCACGTGCCACATGCTCTCGTCTTTTGCGAAGAGCGTCTTTGCATGCCAGATCTCCATGATTCTCCATGCATTCCGCCAAAAAAGGAAGCTTGCAAGACGCAATCCAAGGGTTAGACCTGGATATGGGATACAACTGTTTGCATGGAAGGGATTTTAGTGCAGTTATGAAGCGCATATGATAATAAGGGGAGGGGTGAGGCATGCGGTGTTTGTTGTAGAGGAGTGACCCCCATGCTGATATTCGCGTTGCCTCCATTCATTAGCGGATATTAGTTTATGTTAAGTCACGTGGACTGGTTGTCGTGGAGTGGGATAGGGCACATCCTCGAAAGGATAGACCAAAAAGGGAAGCAGGTGCATTGAAAGGGACTACACCCTGTCTACACCATCAGAGTTGTTGGTCAAGGTTTCCTATGGCGGAAATGTGGGTTGCATGCCCTTCACCTGGAGGTGGGGCTGGTCACACGGTTTTTGAATGTGTGATGAAAGGAGGACTTGGGGAGGTTAGTTTATCTGACCCCACTCTTCCCCCTACGCTTGACTATCATTGCTTGTGTGTGTTGACATTGTTTATACACGGTGACACAAAAAGCAGTGTTTATTTATATGCATATTCATGAATCCATGTCACTTCACGAGGATAAGAACCAAGTGTAGAACTCGGTGTTGTACCGGAGCGTGGCACACGCATCTAGTATTCGCGGCAGCTTACTTAATATTGATAGATATTTTGCCACGTCGAGTAGCATGGAACCTTGACCAAGTCTACTGGCAATATGTAACTCCTCCTCAGTGAGAACCTTATCAATCAAAGGGCCCTGTAGCCTAGTTCCAGCTAAGTCCGTACCCCGAATGTCAGTCAGCACTCGAAGGGAAGTTGGTGCCACATAGGTTGGGTCTCTTTGAGACCGCCATTTGGCCAATCGCTCTTCTAAGACAGTCATGATCTGAGCCCCTAGTTTGGCCATTACAACACGGATTTCGCACCAACGCTGCTCAAATTGACTCTGGCCTGCTGACAGTCGCTTTAGTTACTCTATATCTACGAGATTCGGTCGGCAGAGCATTTCATTGAATGTGACGGTTAAGCGCAGTTTGTCAGTCTCCTCGTCAGGGATGAGTCGCATGCATTCATGTAGGAGCATGTCGTAGTGCCCGTTATGATGTTCTTGTTCTTCCCATGATAGAGGAAAGGTCAAGTAATCTCCAAGCTGCTCCTTGGGGATTGTGCCCATGTCGACAAGGATGTAGACACGTGCGACCACTTTGAGCTTAGCATCCAACTCAGTTAAGCATTCTGTGACACTTCTATGTTCAACGAGGGCTTGCTCGGTTGCTATCTCGTGCAAAGTTCTAAGAGTTTCCTTAGGCTTCAGCATGAATAGGGGCTCAGGCCTAAATGAGCAAGATTGATCAGCGCTAGGATTTCTTATGCTCTTGGGGTTCTCATGTTTCTCCTGAGGTTTTGCTACTATTTTCTCATGATTCTTCTGAGATGTGATTGGTATAGATTTGTCACCCTGTTGTGATGACGTTGTATCCACTCTTGATTGGTCAATGTGAGTTCTATTGTCAGTGGATAGAGTGTTGTGATCAACTATTGATGGCAACAGTTGCTTTGGTTTTTCAGAGCACATCGATGCGTCTGAGGTTTCACCGCTATTAGGAGAGGCATCAGTGGGCTCATTGGTGGATGGAATCGATGCATTGTTCATCAGCTCTCCAGCGCCCTTCGTCTCAATGTTCTTGGGGTCCACAACCACCTGTGATTGTTGTTGCCTTCGTTGTTTTCTCCTCTTTTTCTTGGTCAATGAAGGTGCATCGCTCAACGACTTAGAACCCTGAACTAGATCATCCATTGATGTGCTTGGTTGGGCCTCAGCATTCTCTTCCTCTAGTGTGTCCGTACGGGACATGGCCATGGCCTGCTGAATAGCCTTGCTAGGTTGTGAGAGCACAATTACCTCCCTTTTCGGAGAGTCTAGCTCTTCAGCCAACTCCCTTGAGTTTAACTCCTCCAGCCTAGGCTTTAGCACTCTGGAAGTGCTAGAGTTTTCAAGGAAGTTGGTTGTGACACCTCCTCCACAGGTAAACTTCTAAGGACATGTTCCACGAGGGGCATTGTCACGGCCAAGGGCTGTGACTGCTGTGATCCCTGATTGGAAGTAGTAGCAACTAGTTTAGTGGGCTGGCCACCCTTGGTGGATTGCGGTGTCAAGTCCCTAGGGCGATCATAAGTGGTTGTGTCTTTTGTTGGCCTTTGAGCACTCATCTGTTAGATCGAACATGAGCTGATCTAGTCGCATTAGGCAGCTCAGGCATATCCTTGGGTCGAGAGCTACAGATGGCGTCCTGTCCCACCTCTTTGACAGTTGGAAGCTTCGATGGAGATAGAGATTGGAATTGAGCAGTCGCCCTTGACAACTGCTGTAGTGCTTCCTGTGTCTATTTGGGAGAAGAGGGCATAGGAGATCTAGGACTCTTAGGTGGACTTGGCCTTGGCTGAATGATTTGCTCGAGGCTATTAGACGATTGTGCCATTTGCTTTGTTGAGCGATCAACCTTGCCTTGAGTAATGTTGTGCCTATGATGCTTGTCCTCCCCTTAGGAAATCAAAGGCTCTTTGGGCACTAGCGGCTTCCGCGTATCCTCGACGATTACATCTGGCATGTGCCTGTCAAGCACGCTAGGCCGAGGATCTACCCTCTGATTGGTCCCGTTTGGTTTCTTGATTTCGACCATGAGGGGCTCGGTCACTCCACTGTTGTTGACTCGAGACTTGGTTTTTCGCGTAGATCTCCTCCCACGCTTCTTTGCTCTTGATACGATCTGGCCTTCAGTCGTCCACGGAGGTTTAGCAAGGGGTTTCGGCACCCAAATCCATCGGTTGCCTGCATAATACCCTTGAGCCCGAAGCCACGCCTTGGATATCCATCGTGGCGTTGTGCTAGCTCTCCATTGATGCTTGCGTCTATAAGACTTGGGCTTCTTTTGGGGTCTTCTACGATATTTGTAAGTCCAAAGCCTGTCCTTGGCATTGTCTCTTGACCTTCTTAGTTCAGGCATGGCCTCAGTCTCACTGGCTCTCGTTGTTTGACCTATGCTTGTATTAACTCTTCCAACAAGTCCTTGCTCTCATTAATGGGTTTGACTATTACGTCAGCACCTTCCTTGCCTTTCCCTCGAGGTTTGCTGAGGTCACCCTTGTTAAAGGTCATGACTATCCTCACACCTGGTAATGTCAAGTGTATCCTCTGAGCTACGTAATCAGCCTCACACTTGGTAGCCTTTCTGAAGGGCCTTCCTAGGAGGATTTCCTTTCCACCATTCTCGCTATTGGGAGGGACATAGAACAGGAGTGGCAAGCTTTCTGTTTCAATTGTTACAAGGATTCTGCACCTCCCTAGAAGTGCTTGTGGGTGTTCCCCATAAGGATTAAGAGTTGCATCAGTCGGTGTGAGCTCTGGTTGGCCTAGTAGGGTCCATGATTCATAGGTCAAGATATTAAAATCTGCTCCTTCATCAATTAGAGCATCAATAATATGCTCTCTTTTCGCGGTGAGTTTGACCCTAAGATAAGCAGGTGGTACTATGTCTTCATCTTCCGGGTCTTGGCTTGTAAATTTAAGCCTTCTGACAGATGCCCTTGAGTTCTCGACTGCACGACCGGATGTGGATTCTCCACTGCTGTCTTGGATCGTTAGTGCAGTGCTATTCAAGGTACATCTCTCGTCAAGAGTGTCGTGTCTAGTCATCCTCGCCTTTGTAGCTTGCTGAAGTTGCATTTTGCTCTGACTAGACACGGTTTGAACACAATGTCCTTGTGTTCTCATGGTGTGGCCTTTTTACCCTTGATGGCTAGATTGGCCCATTGATGTTCTAGGGTCTCTGTTTCTCTCTATTCAGGTATGGGCTTTTGGTTGCTCTATTGCAAGTGAGACTCCATGCTCGTGTAAAGCTATTGCTACACTAGGGTCCAATTTGAAGGACCTGTCACAACGCGTGTTTTCTCTCCAATCTACTTGGGGGAGGTGCGGAGGGGCAGAGCCCCCTCTGCGGGGGTCCGGGGGGAGCAGTCCCCCCCGGTCTGCAGGGTCGTTACGGTAAAAGCCATGCACAATTTGGAGGACCATTTATAGCCAAATTCGAACCACTTACTCTCAATTTTAGCCCGGTAATGGATCTATGATATGGTTTCGGCTCTATATGGTTTCTCGGTTAATTTCACTATCTTTAGGTCAAAATTTGAGAAAATCTAAATTCGGCCTAATAGGTCCGAATTGTAGGGTCCGAGTGGATCACTCGGACGGGCCGAGGCGCATGGGCTGAGGGCTAAGTTCGGACGATTCGGACGAATTCGGACACGGTCACTCGGACGGGCCGAGGCACTTGGGCCGAGGGCCGAATGTGGGACGTGGTCGAGGGCCGAATTTGAGTCTCAGGTGGGTCGACTCAGACGGTCCGAGGCCGACTAGGGTTTGGCCGAGTGGGCCGAGTGGTCCAAGGGCCGAGTCTGGGTCTCGGACCAGAGTTGACATGACTCGGACGCGCCGAACGCCGCACATTTTTTGTCGAAGCTCCAAAAATTTGTCGTGCAAGGCGCTGGGCGTCTTCCCCCTTGTCAAGCAACTCCAGATTGGTCCTACTACTATAGGGGAAAGTGTAGAATTACCTGGGTTAGCCGATGATCTCCTTGATACCAAGATCGAATCAGATTTCTTCGCCAAGCTTTCCTCTTCTCTCCTGCTCTCCTGAAACCCTGCAATGCACAATGTGGCCTTTCTTGCCACTTCTGGCCCTTATACCCTCTTCCACATATGGTATTGGCACCCCCAATAACTCAGTTACTGACCTTAGGCATCAGAAGTAAGTTTTTTACCACTTTTGCACGATTCTTGCCCTATTTCTGCCCTATTTTACAACAGTAACCCTAATGCTTATTTTCTTTGTTTTTCTTTGTTTTCTCCTACTCTAATGCATCCAAATCACAAAGTAAATACCTACACTACTCCATCTCACAATATAAATCTCAAGAAAAACAACAAACCTACTTGCCAAGGAGATTGAATACCATCTTCAACCCCCTCGCTTCCTACCTATCTCAAGCACCCGTTTGGGGGAAACCCCATTCCAATGCTCGATTCGAAGTGCGCAAGCGCTCAAGGCTTGAATCCATTGGTCCCAACAAGGAAACCAAAATGCGGGGGCTTTCACTCAACCGCCAAGACCCACGGACCGCTTATTGTTTCAAGCGTTCCAAGCCGAGCACTAATGGCTACCTCTCACATAGCCGACGCGCCATCCATATCTACGGGTGTAGTGAGCTTACCTCCATGCTGTTCGAGTTACCTCCTCTCCTGCACACTCCGGTAGCTCCATGATCCAAGTGTAAGCTTCAAGTAAGCTCCATTCTCAAGCTCCACGCTCCAAGCTCCATTGCCGCGAGCAAGACAAGAGAAGAGAAGAAGAGAGGAGAAGATGGAGAGCTTCTCCTTCTCGGTCCCTCACCCTCACACACTCACTCCCTCACACTCTCACACTCCCTCCCTCAAGCACAAGCTCAAGCAAGCAAGAAGAAGAAGAAGAAGAGGAGAGCTACTTTTGGCCACACACAAGAATGAGCTTTTCATTCACTTTTCCACTTTATATACAAAACCCTAAATCCCTTTTGGGCGGTCATCCCCTTTTCCCCTTTTTTACATGGCCGGCCGTAGCCTAGGCCCTTTTTCCCATTGTCCTTCTATCTTCCTAGATTCCTTTCCACTGCGCGTCTACTTTTACAAATTGCACAGGTGAGGGCCTGGCGCTCTTTTACACGATTTCAGGGTGTGCCTTTTTATTTTAAAATGCGCCTTTCCCCTTTTGTATTTGCCTTGGACTTTTAAGGTTGCCCTTGTGCTTTTGTCCTTTTCTCCTATTCTTTCTTCAATCGGCTACCTTTTTTTCGCCTTTGCCCTGTGTCTTTTTTATTTCCTTTTGCTTTCTTCGTGTTGGGGTTAACACCTCATCCTAGTTTCAAGCTGTAGCATAGATGTTAAAGAGCACGACGTGTGTCCCCAAACATATCAAGACCTGCTCAAAAGCATGCCTCTACATGGTTATACTTTGATGCTTCCCGCAAGCACTAAGCAAGGAAAGCCACATTGAAGCACCATGCTGACCGCTTACTCCCATAACTTTGTCATTGGCTTCATTTAGAAGTCCTACCCGACCCAAAAATGTCAACCATACATCAACAATCTTGGGGTCTCGGTGTGGTGCGATGATCTCAGCACATTAGCACTGAAATAGTGGTGACCTTATGATATTGAGGAGAGTAGGGAACCATATATTCATGATGAACACCCTGATTATTATAATAATCATCAAAATATTTTGAAATGTATTCTCCATCATTATCAGTGCAAAGTGTAATAAAGCTTCTGATTTGTATCGCAAGATAGAAAAAATGGTGTATCTTGAAAAGTCATGAAATATCGATCTTGAGATTTTGATGGAGAAAAAGATCCACGAATATTAGTGTGAATAAGATCAAGAAAATATCTGGAATGAGTTTGGGTGGAAATGAGAAAGGGTTTGTGAAAATGCTTTCTAAGTGTACAATATTTATAAATACCCATGTGAGGATGAGCTTTGAATTCCATACCTTAAACAAGGTCACACCGATAAAGATTGGCAAGCTTACAAAAATTAGAATGATCAAAGCGATGATGCTATATTTTACTGTTAAGATCACTAGGACACTCTATTATGATCTGAATCAAAACGCCTCTTTAAACATAGATGAGTTGGATGATAAGGAGAATAATCACTAGATAAACATGGTTGTTTGTTTGTTATACCATTTTCTTCATCATATTATTTTTCCTAGCAATCATCTGTAGTGTGATCATTTCTACTGCAATAAGAACAACATATGTTAGGAAACTTGAGACGAGAGAAGTCACCACTATGACGACTCCTACATGTAAAGCATGGAAAGGAATGCCTTTGAGCAAGTAAAGCTTGGTTGATTTGTTCTAACTATGTCCTCTTGTGAAATCATAGCTATTTCTTGATTTGTGTGTTGTCATTCATGTCATTGTGAATATTCAATCAAAGATATACAAGCTTGATCAAAATTGATCCCATCTTTGTTACATAATATGGTAACAATATTATCATAAGTAGGATCCTTTACAGTGTCAAGAAGCTATGTCACTAATTTCTTACGTGGAATGGCATCACTAGCAGAGCCAGTAAGATAATTGATAATATTCTTAATAATTTGATATGTGTTGCCATAGAAGCTCCGATGTCATATTGTAACTCAGTGAGATGACTACGAATATAAAGTATCTCCGTAATAGTTTTCTTCTCAAAATTTGTAATCAAATACTCCCATATAGCTTGTGAGTTAAAAGATTACATACATCAAGCATAAGAGATTCTTGAAGAATAGAAAGAATATACCGACAAGCTACTTTATCGCCTCTGACTCACTCGTTATAAATAGTTTGTCATTCTTCAAAGCTAGCTCCTTCAGTTACAAGGGTATATTCATGAGCCTCATCAATTGGTTGAGGCAGACATTCATAATTACCGAGAACAATATCATGCAAGACATTGCCTTCAAGGATTAGTAGCATGTTTACTTTCCATCCAAGGAATCCTTGTCCTTAAAAGTGAGGGATAGAACGTTGTCCAGAAGGAAATCTGTAGACCATTATAGAATTTGACATATCTAGCTGAGAGAATAAGTACAATATGAGATCATAGAATTTGCACACCATAGACAAAATGATGAAAAAGTACAGCACAACAAGTCGTGCATAGAAGCTATGCTATAAAGTAAGGCGTTTAGTTCAAAAGCATACTCCAAAAGAAAGAGACCCAAGATAGATGAAATGTGGGCAAGAATAAAGCAACCTAGAATAGACAAAACATATGCGAGAATAAACCAACCCAACATAGATGACAAAACATTATCCCTTTACTTTTTGGCCAAGAATAGATGATGATCTTGCAAATTTTGGTAGAAACTCAAGAGTGAGTAATCATGAGGAGACATGTGTCGTAGAAGTCTGCATGGAAAGCTAATGTTTTGTTTGTTTTCCTGTTTCGAGTCCAATTTACCTGAACTGATATAACTTTTGACAAAGAACTCCAAATTGAATAGGGATTTGCTAGAAGAAAGCTTGTGAGTCCTACACATCAAAAAAACTATTTTTCTTGGAAAAGACATTCCTTTAAGAGTTTCCTAAATAGAAATTTTTTGGGTGTCCAAGCAAGACATATCTACAATTCAATATATATGCAATCTAAATGATGATCGAGTGAACTTCTTCTATGCTTAAATTGCATAACATAAGATGCTCATAACATACACAATACATCAAATTTAGCATGAAAAGAACATGAATCAAGAATTTGAGAGATACTACATAGATATACTTCCTGATTGTCTTCTTCAAGGAAATGGTTGTAGTTGAATGTGATAGCTTTGATACCATGCTGAGATGTAGAGAGAGAAGATATATAGAGATGCGACAGGGAGAGAAGAGACACACTATTATGTAGACTTCCAAAGACTATTTCATATTGATCACAATCTACATATAGATAGGTGAGACTTAGTCTAGATAAGGTGAGCTATATATAGCTCCAATAGTCTTTTGTCTGAGTTTTGATGGTACTATGCCTGTGTCATGAGTTACAAGACTTTTATGCTCTTTAATAAATTTTGCGCCTTGAAATGATGGTAATGGAAATTAGTAGCGGAATAACCCTTAAAATACACAAGTTAGTGGAGCCACGGAAACATTGCTTTGTCTTTTATAATGAGCTCCCATTGATATGTGAATGGGAGTCATTGTTATAGATTTAAATAAAATGCTTAATGATAAGGCTTTAATGGACCTAATCCACATGAATGATGATAATTTTCATGCTCTCACAGTAGTTTAAAATGGCAATTTGGACCAATTGAATTAATTGTAAACTAGATTAGAAGGTTGTGCTCAAGCTATGAGGGCATCTCACATTATATTATGAGTTGAAAATCGATACTTAACAATATATGGACTCATTAGGACTACATTGACATAGATTGTAGCATGAGGCAACTAAGGTGGGAACTCCAAGAGCTTTATAGAAGGAGCGATTAAGCTTGGTAACAATGGAGGATGGAGAGGACACAACTATGTTAGACATGACCATACTATTGTATATCTTGGTATGTGGTTTCTTATTTTTCTTCTCCTTTCACAATGAGAGGAAGGATGGCCCTTGCCACTATTCTTCTTTTCCTTCTCATTTGAAGTAACTATAATAGTCATATTCTCTCCATTTAAGAACTACATGAGTAGATGGGTTGCCTTCTTCTCTAGCTTTTCTTCTAAACCATGGATAGAGTTCTCATACTATAGGGTTTGGTTAAGAATAGTGATATATGTGTGTGTGTGTGTGTGTGTGTGTGTGTGTGTGTGTGTGTGTGTGTGTGTGTGTGTGTGTGTGTGTGTGTGTGTGTGTGTGTGTGTGTGTGTGTGTGTGTGTGTGTGTGTGTGTGTGTGTGTGTGTGTGTGTGTGTGTGTGTGTGTGTGTGTGTGTGTGTGTGTGTGTGTGTGTGTGTGTGTGTGTGTGTGTGTGTGTGTGTGTGTGTGTGTGTGTGTGTGTGTGTGTGTGTGTGTGTGTGTGTGTGTGTGTGTGTGTGTGTGTGTGTGTGTGTGTGTGTGTGTGTGTGTGTGTGTGTGTGTGTGTGTAAAGTATTACAATGGAAAAGGAATAAAGCTACTTTAGAAGACCAACTCATGAAGGTCTTTGAAGACCATACCATGCTAAAAGTGAGCTTATCAAGCCCTTGAGAATTGGAGACCATTGATTTTTTCCCTTACTTTGAAGAAGATATGAGCTTGAGTGTGTTGTTATAGAGTGGTTTTCCAACCTTGTACCCTCTCTTATGGGTAGTTAAATAAATATTTTACTAACTTGTTCTCAAAGCACAAAGAAGATGAGCAAGAGGTTGATGTTGCAACCTCAAGAAGAACATTGTTGACCTATTTTGTATGACAAAATGAGGTTGTTTTGCATCTTAAAATTGTATAATAAAGGGATAAGTTATTGAGGAACTTCGTGAGCCTTCCATGATGATCATGTGATGCAACTTTTCCATGGTACCATGAGACTCATATAAGCTGAGAATTTATGTATTAATCTTGCATTGTGTAAAATGGGTTTCTTTGCGAGTTCATGTGTTGTTGGCATTTGGCTTTGTGGAAGAGGTGCTTAGAGTGGTGCTACTTATCTTGTATATGGCCGTGTAGGGGTTACCTCTTTTTTGGTATCTGTAAAGTCTTGCTAGGGCTTTTGTGAGCGCTTGTGGGCTCTTGGCCTACAAGAAATTGTTATCATTTGATGTTGCTTTGGGTGGTCTTGTGGAGCTCAATTTCAAGTTGTCTATCTCAACTCAATAGAATTCGTTTTGCTCGCTTGTGTGCCTATTATTTAGTTTTATAATCAACTTTTTGTTTAGTTCAATGATATAAATATGATTGGCTTTTGGTGAGGTCAAAACTCTTACTTATGGAGGTAAGATAATTGGCCTATGGGCTCATGGATAATTTTGATTAGCTATTGCAAGAAGCTGTGATGAAGCTTGCCATATTTCTTGTGATCTGTTTATTATCTTTTGGAGTTTTCTAATCCCTAAGGGTGTCTCCCCTACATGCGATGAACCTATTGTATACCAATATTTTTTTAATCTTTCTAGTAAGGATATATATCATATGCTTGTGTCCTACATAATAACCCTTGAAGACTGATGTAAATGATACCCTTAAAGATAAGAAAGATTGATTGTGTTCCTTTGTCTTGCCTTGTGAGAGTCATTTTAAACATTGAATCTCATGATATCTCATCCCTTGTTACTGGTATTCAAGGGTAATGCCATT
Organism: Lygodium microphyllum; assembly: GCF_053477565.2. Classification (NCBI taxonomy): domain Eukaryota; kingdom Viridiplantae; phylum Streptophyta; class Polypodiopsida; order Schizaeales; family Lygodiaceae; genus Lygodium; species Lygodium microphyllum. The sequence goes on along the minus strand of NC_141150.1, from coordinate 102,082,577 downwards.
TTTGTATCTTGATTGGTTGGGTGGGTGATTAGGCAAAGTTAGCGGTTGTAAGTGTGGTATTGGTACCCTTTTCCCATTATGCTACTATCTTATATGCATGATTTTTATCTTAAAATATTAAAAGAGGGATGGAGATAAGTGACAAAACAACAATAGCAAGAGTCCAATAGCAAATCAGTAATGAGCACTCTATTTATGAAGATGAGGTGCCTTTATAAAGACATTATAACTAGTGGTTTTGGTAGGTGCTTTTAGTATCTCCAATCACACCTAAGTAGTTTCCATAGTTAAATGGAGTAGGTGAAAAGTGAGCTCCTATCTACACTTGTTATAGAGAGATTCTCCCTTTATTCATGCATAAAAGTATAGAATAGAACATACTTGTTCTTAATAGCTATCGCCCTTCTACAATCCCCTCAATACATATCATGAGTTTGGATTTAACCCCCCCCTCTTAAACTAATGATGTAGACAACTTTATGCATGACCATCTTTTGCAATAGCTCGGTTACCACATTACTTGCAAGGGACATGTGTGTCTCAGAGATGTAAATGGTTCACTAGACTTGCAATTTTAGATAAGTTAATTTCAGCCAAGGCCTATATATATAAAGTTACAAGGTGTCTATATTTATGAATTGCGAGAATTACAAAAGAGAGTCCACGCTTTCTCAAGTAGTCCTTCATATGTTGAAATATCAAAAGAAGCCTTCTTTCTCTATTTTTATTAAAATTCATGGAAAGGCGTTTGTGGTGGGCCCTAACTTTGGCATACCATAGGAAAGCTCAAAGCTCTATTGTGGGGGTTGGTTTAGTGAATCAACAAACTAAGCACCCCAAAAACGTAACCACTTCTTGGTTATTAGTAACTAACTCATGTATTTAAGCATGGATTGTCTAGAAAAGGAAGGGAGGGAAACATGAGAGTTGAAGCTCTATTTGATGTATCTTTTTCCAATAATTGATATTTGTCAATATAATGTGTGTTGTAGAGCTTGTTGGATAGGAATTTTATACATAGTTATTGGTGGAGAGAGCAAGCATCACTCATCATGTTTGGTAATCCGAGAGATAAAATTATGATTTCTAGCCTAGATTCTTTGTTGCAATCTTACAATGTAGCATTGCAACAACTATCTACAACCAACCAGCAAATTTCTACTAATCAAGCCATTTTATCTTTGTTAGCCAATCAAGCTACCTCTTCCTCTTCCTCTTCCTCTTCCTCCTCCTCCTCCTCCTTCTTCTTCTTCTTCTTCTGCAACCCAATATAGGAAGGTTCACCAATTCTACAAGCTATAGACATATTATCTTAGTTAAATCCCTTCAAAAGTATTGGAGGTTATCATCAATGGTGGCAAGAAGGAGAAAAGTTCAATGAGGTGCAAATGGTTTTGGAAGGAATTGCATCCACATGGTATATTCAACAACTTGACGATGTAAAAAATAATTGGAATTCTTTCAAGATAGCTATAGTACCAGATTTTGCTCATGACAATGCAGCAAAAAGTGCTCTCCAATAGCTTTAATGAGTGTGAACAAAAGGAGCATGAAACAATTTCTCAATTTGCTATGCATTGGAAGGAAACTGTGATGAGATTTTATATAAAAATGATAGAGGACATGAAGTTATTTTTTTAATGGCCTAGATTAACACATGATCATTGTAGAGGGTTAAGTTCAAGGTCTTGAGACTTTTGCATATGATATTTAGATTGCTCAAGGAATTGAAGGAAACCTTCTCAATGAAGAAGGAAGAATATATTTTCAACAAGAAACAAAAAGGGCAAGGAATATATTTAGCGAACGATCCATAGGGTTTGGTCGTTTGAGTATCGCCTTTTAGCATAGCCGAGATGGTAGCTACGTCAACAGGTGTCGTCGTCCAAGTGTCCATCTCTACCCTCACTGCACTAGTTCTATTCCCTAGGAAAATCAACCCATTGCCCTAGTCCTCTATGACACGTGCATTCCTCATCCAAGGTCGGCCTAATAGTATGTCGTAATCCACTCCCTTCATGACAATGAAGTTTACCAAAAATTGCACATCGGTAATCTTTACCGGCCAATTCTTTAAGACCCCAAATGGTCTTACCCTCATTCCGTTTGCTAACGTGACATTAAATCTAGCAGTCTCTACAGGAGGGTTTCCCCATGCCTCTAGGACTGCATGGTTTAGCACACTAACACCGGCACCTATGTCTACAATTCCTTTTCGAGTCATGTCTCCTAAGGCTAGGATGGGCAAAACTGCGTGCATTTCAGTGCCTTCCCAAAAAGTATTGATGTGCAAAGACTTAGGATTTGAGTGTAGAGTTAGACTTGGGATCCGTGTAACTGCATCATGATCTTGCGGATCAGCACCCGAAGTCCTGTGTGACCCTCGATCAAGTCTTTTAACTCTTGCCACAAGGAATGATTTTGCCTAAGCAGATCCTCCAAGCTTAGAGTTACTGGAGTGGACAACAAGGTTGTGAGGAGGTTACTGGACCCTTGTCTTCCTCTGAGGCTAGCAGTTCTAGGCCATGCATTCTGTCTGCCCTGGTAAATTTCCCCCCGGCCTTGCTGCTGAGTCGCTCCTAGTGGTGCAGGTATACTCATAGCTTGTGGTTTTGAGGGCGAGACTGGTGTGCTCACACTAGAGAAGTCGTCCATAGGATCTTCCAATATGGATTCAGCATCCTCGAGGTGCTTTTGGGCGTCCTTGACCCACTCCTTGACCTTGGCTATAGCCTCGAGTTGTCGTTTGGGGTGGGGGTATTCCCCTAACTTGGCACTCCCTAGCTCAGCTGTCTTGGGAGCCGAGGTCTCTGTCTCTGTGTCTGTGACCTTCTTTCCTGTTACTAGCGTAGTCGTTTCCTCAGTTTTAAGGGTTATCTTTGCATTGGTTCTCTTTTTCCGTCTCCTCCAACTTTTCTTCCCCATTGAGGTTGCATCAAGGTTACTTGGCCCTGGCAAGGAGATGCCTGCTTGTTTCGTTTGAGCTCGCATCATAGCATGTAGTGGGATGGGCGTGTCCTCACTACCAAATGTTTCCACTCCAAAGAGCCCCAACGGTACCGATGGCATGTTGGCAGAGCTGGTTGATGGCTTCCGCCTAGGACAGTCAGGAAACAGATGTGTGATACCACACTCTGTGCATCGGAGGTCTGCTTTGTCCTTGTTAGCTTGTTCTCGTTCTGGGTAGCGTGATGAAATGTGGTCTGGGTGGCCACAAGTCCAGCATGTGACTGGATCTTGGCTGGGCCCTCCAAGGCCTCTGCCTCTTCCTCTTCCTAAATCCATCACTGGCACTGGCTGATAGTCCATTAGGACTGGGTTGCCCTCCTCGTCATAGGATATGTACGGATTGACACATGTCTCTTCCTCAATAGGCTCCTCCACAAAGTGAACAGGAGCATCACTAAATGGGTGAGTTACAAAAGGCCCTGGTGACCTGGGTATACATGTTGGGTTCATCTCCAGCCTAGGCATGGCAGGTCTTGAGTCAATCGGTGCTGGAAGAGCTAACTGGGCTCCCCTGCCAAAGAAATTAGGTGGCCTATTACCTAAGTATGGAGGGTTGTACTGCTACGTGTATGGGAATCTCCTCGGCATTCTGCAATGGACTGCATCATGCCCGAATCTACCACAATTTGAGCACGGCCGAGATCTAGGATCTTGGCACTCAACTGGGAGGTGATTGCCGCCGCAGTATACATATTGTACATGTGATCTCACAAGCTTCCTCACGAGCTCTTGCAATCGTGCAATCTCCATTCTCATCTCTGGCATCCCTTGGTTGTGGTCTACACTCTTTCCCTTATCCTGCACGCTAGCAGTTGCTTTTTCCCCCAAAGTGGTTGATCTCTCAGGGTCCCTCTGGCTTGCACTATCTCGGTTGGTAGACCTCATGCTACGTTCCCTGAGTTGATCATCTATGCGTATTGCCTCCTCGAAGACTCGAGCTAGCACGTCTCCTTGTAAGGTGGAGTTACTGGCCAAAGCCTTGTAGAGCTCCTCACTCCGAATCCCGTTCATGAACACTGTAGACACTGCCCTCTCGGTAGGTCACTCATTGGTAGGGATTCTCTTGTAGAGGCTACACACCTGAGTGACGTAATCCCTAACGTCTTCCTTCTCCCTTTGACTGATATTCATCAACCTAACGATGAGGTTATCCGAATACCCTGCCTCTGAAAACCTCTTGATGAAGAGGCCCTTAAGGCGAGCAAAGTTTGTATGTTCTGTGTACCGTTCGCCTCACATACTTGCTCGAAGTGCTCCATGAAGCTGTACGGGTCACTGCTAGGTTCGTATCGAGCTAGTTGTGTTGCTTTTATGGGGATTCTAGCCTACCCTTTAGCCCCTTGCGTGACTCCCAGTCCTGACAGTAGTGTGGTGGCTAGGGCAGCAGCGCTCTGTTCCACGGACGTATTGTCCATGAGTCACTTTGCTACCAGTTCACTCAATGTCATGTTAGCCTCTACTGTCCGTTCCCTCTCTACGTTCTGTCCGGACTTGGCCGCCCTAGCTAGATCTAGTACTCGTCTAGCCTCGTACATATCTACGTCTTGCTGTAGCCTTCTAGCCCTTTGCTCATGGTTGTTGGCAATTATGCCTTCCAGTGCTCTCTTGATAGCTCTTCTCTCTTCTTCCAGGTTAGCTACCACTTCCTCTACAGATCTACCTTGGATCACGGTCCTAGTGAGTAGATCGTAGTCATGGACCAGTTCTTGGACCGCGGTTGGAAATTCTCCTAAGTCTAATTGGTCTTCCCCTTGTTTGCCTCTTGATCCCGACATTGTTTCTGCTTCCAACTCCACAAGGTTGTCAATGAATCCAATCAACTCTGGCAGCTTTCACTCCTCTATCTTGTTGCTTCTCGTGACTTCGTGTCTTCTCCAGGTACTACTAGTAGGGCACTCAGGCACCTGTCTAAGGCTTGGGGTCTTCTCCTACTAGTGGGTTTCTTAATGTTATTAGATATCCTGGTGTGTTCCTTGTTATTCGAAAGCAGCTACGATCCTTATTCACACCTTGTGCTTAGTGCTTTCATGGTGCTTAGTGCGAAAATAGGCTTTTCTCTTTTCTTGCTGTGCAGACTTAGTGGGGCACAAGAGTGAAGTGCCGATGCAGAAAGCATTTAATGCGAACTCCGCCTTGTTTCCACCCACATTCCCATCCTAATTTGAGTTCTCAACTCGGTTCCCCGCTATTCTACGGTCTTTCTGCGGGTCTGTGCTGCATTTTCTGTTCTGCCCTAAGTTCGATTGTTCTTTGAGGGTCTAATGGTCAAACTCGGTCTTGGGGGTATTCAGGGTTGCATCCTGGGGGTCAAGTCTGTGGCAGGGCCAACAAAAGATCCTTATCTTTTCCTTTTGGCAGGATGGTCCGATTCTGGGAATCAGACAGAGTTGGTCCGACTCTAGGAGTCAGACGGTCCGATTCTTGCAATCGGACAGGTTTGGTCCGACTCTAATAGTCGGACGGGGTTGGTTGATTCTGGACTCATCCGACCTTGGTGGTCCAACTTTTGGAATCGGACCAAGAGGGTGGTCCTATTTTCAAAGTGGTCCGATTATGGACTAGTCCAAGTCCGGCTACGATGGTCCGACTATAATGGTCTGACTCTAGTGGGCAGTCTGAGTGCCACGTGGCACGTTCGATCAAGGTGTCCAATTCTGGAAATCGGACAGGGATGGTCCGACTCCCTTAGTCGGACGGTCCGATTCTGAGAATCGGACGGTCCCGACCCCAGGACTCGGGTGGTCCGATTCTGGGAATCGGACCATTGCGAGTTGGTCTGACTGCGTCGGCGACGGGCGCGATTTCGACGCGTTTGGATCCCTCTTAATGTCTACTACACACAATCACTACAGACTTCCCATATCTGATTAGAGAACTATTGAAAAACACCAGACTCACCTGGAGCAGCACAAATCGATGGCACCCAAAATCGTGGTAGTGTTTCCTCTTCCTGTGAGCCGAAAGCTCTCTCTCTCTCTCTCTCTCTCACACAAGGCTAGCCAAAGAAATGAGGTTTGTCCTGGCCTCCCAAGCCTCTTAAGGTCCTTTCCTAGCACTGCAAAACCTTACAGTCAGTTCCCTTTCCCTGTTTCACCCAGAAACTTGAATCTAGTCCCCTGTTTCCCTGTTTCCAACAACAGCCAGAACCTCAGTTTTCTCTTTTCTTACCCTAATCTAACCTTAATCTAGTGCAGCCAACATGCAAAACAGAAATGCAGAATGATAGTCCTATCTAATGCTTCCAAAAAACCCAAATACTTACTTGTTTCATCTATTAAACCCTCCTAAATCTCCTAGTTATCTCGAGCACTGGTTTAGGCTGCAAAACCTACTTCTATGCTCGATTTGATGTGCGCGGCGCTCAAGGCTCAATTCCGTCTGTCCCCAAAATAGAACCAAAATGGAGGGAAGCTTCAAGCTCTACCCCGAGACCTACGGACCACTTATTGCTCAAGTGTTTAAAACCGAGCGGCCATGGCTACCTCTCACATAGCCGACGCGCAATGCCTACCTTACGGGTGTAGTGAGCTTACCTTGCTGCTCGATCGAGTACCCTCCTCTTTCTTGCACACCGGTAGCTCCAAGATCCTTGAGGCAAGCTCAAGCAACCTCAATCCCTCTCCCATGAGGTTCATCCTCCATAGCCACACGCGAGACAAGAGAAGAGAAGAGAGGAGGGGAAGATGAAGAGAGGAGATGGAGAGCTTCTTCTCCAAGATCCCTCACTCTCACACAATCACTCCCTCACTCCCCCACACTCTCTCAATCCCTCTCTCAAGCACAAGCAAGAAGGCAAGAAACAAGAGAAGAAGAAGAAGAAGCTTTGGCCACACACAAGAATGAGCTTCCCATTCACTTTTCAACTTTATATACATGCCCTACTTTTCATGGGCAATCATCCCTCTTTTTTACATGGCCAGCCATTAGCCTAGGCCCATTTCTCATTTCCCATCGTTCTAGTCTATCCTATCCCCAACTAATGCATACAATTTGCATAGGAGTGAGCCTGGCGCTCCCTTACAAGGTTTTGGAAGCGTTTTCGCACTTAATGGTGCGCTTTTTACTCTTTTTCTCTCCTTGGACGACTCTAAGACTTCTTGAGGATCGTGCCTGTGCGTTTAATTTTTTCCAGGGTCTAGTTGTCAGTTAAGGCGCCTTTTTCTTCTTTTCTTTTTTCCATTTCCCGCTCCTCTGTGCTGCGGTAAACAAGTTGAATTGTACAAGCAACAATATATAAAGCTAGAAGAGGGTGCAAAAAGAATACAAGAACAAGATGAAATAAGGATGCATGAAGAGGATGGTGAAAGGATAGAGGAGGAATGATAGGATTTTACTCGGACTACACTACTTATTACTGAGGTTGAGATTAGCCATACCAAGGCCTATGCTAAGATTAATGAGGTTGTGATTAGCCATATAGCGGATGCCTTGAAAAGCATGAAGTTGATGAGATAGAAATTGCAAGTGTGTACTTTGTGAGTGCTTATGAGGAGGCCTATGATGCTCATGTATTGCTTGATGTAGTGAATCAAAGAGAGATTGAAGAATTGATGCATGCACATGGTAAGGAGGACACACTTGTAGTCCATGTGGAGGTTCAAGAGCTAGAGGATATGCATACAGAGAATGATGAATGTGATGCTACAAAGTTTGAGATGTTTCATATCCTTTGAGAGATGAAAGTATGATCTCTTCTTATGCCTTGACAGGAAATTCAAAGGTGCTTCAAGATGTTGAATGTCTTGATGCTTTTAGTGACGCTTTGATTGATTTGGATGTGGAAAGTGAGAGTCAACAAGAGTAGCTTTTACTGCCATGGATTAAAAGAGAACAAGAATGTCCTTTGTACATGGGCATATTGCAAGCATGTATATGGAGGTCAAAATTCTCAAGTGTATGAAACCCACACAAGGCCTACGAGGGGGTGCTTGGTGTGGTACTCTAGATGTAAAGATGTCTATTATTGAGATCTATTTTACATGCGGACATTTGCTTATGTGCATGTTTCGAGAGGAGTTGACTATATGGGTGTTTGACCCAAGTGTTTTAATAGGTTTCATATTTGAAGGATGTGAAAATTGGAATAGGGTGGATATCATGTGGATTATCATCCTCCTTGTGAAACCTCCGAATGCATCATATGTTGGGTCAACTACAAGATAATGGGAATAGTACATTGATTAGACTAGAAACATTTTGGTGCTTAATGATGAAGATAGACATTTAGATCTAAGTAATTCTTAGTAAAACCTTAGCTTTATAGGCTAAAGCCATTGCATCCTTTAGGAGGCTATTTTTGGGAACACAAAGAGAATACATGCATGTAGGAGAAAAGAAAGGCAACTAGATGAAGTGGGTCCCATGCTGCATGTTGGTATCCACCACCTCTTGGAAGAACATCGAGCAAGTGTAACCAAATGTGTTGGATATGTGAGCATGGTTGTTGTTATAAGTAAGAAATATCACAACAATGGAAACTTTCTTCTTAACTAAGAATATGAGTCTAGGCATGCCTTGAAAGCAGACGGGTATCTCTCCCTGTGCTGCAAGTCCAGATGCACGAGGTCACACAAAGATATGAACAATGGATATGAAAATATAAATAGCTCCCTCCAATGCTCATCATCCTCCCTTATGTAGAAAAATAAGTGATTCCATCAATGGATGGAGGGCCATAGCTTAATGTATCATGGTGGGATGCCTTCATTTTACCTAATGGAAAATGGGGGCCGCCTTTGAACGAATTGGAGTCGATGCACACTAAAGAAAAGGAAGGAAAGTCCATATGTCTCAATCCATCAAATCATCCTCCCCTTCATGAACCAAAGTAGGTACTACAACCATGAACAAAGAGCTCTGAAGAGTCTCCCAAGTAGTCATCACTTGATAAATAGCTATTTGAATGAGGGGTGAAATCCACCATATTTGGGCTCTCATTTGCCTATGTCATGCCTCAACATCACCCAACAAGAGGCTTGAGACCAATGGAGTCAATAACTACTCATTTCCTACATGATTTGTATGTTGAAACAATAAAAAGGTGGGACTATCACTTGACTGATAGACAATTAATATTATGAATGTGATGAATCCAAGATTGGAATACATGATTGCAGTAAAGAATAATATAGTAATTTAAACCCTAGCATCTATGAGAAATGGGACCAAAATAAACAGCCATAGGATCTCTTTATAGTGGGAATTAAAAGTAGATGTCTAGGTAACCAGAATTGTTGCAGATCTTTGTGGTAGCCTAGAAAGAGTTTTGTGATTACAGATATGTTGAGTTTCCTTCAGTGAGCATGGTGAGGTGGACTGCATAGAATCAACAATTGAAGGTACATCACATGCTTGACTAAACCATCTTTGGTGGTTGTGGAAAAATTAATATAAACTATATTGTATTTATGAGAACAAATATTACCTTTTATATGGAGCCTACTCCATGCTAGACACTCTAATGATTTGGTGTTTGATTATTTTTTTCCTTGCAACGAGCACATGTATGGGGTGCAACAATGAAAATCTATGGGGCAATCATTGTAAACACATGGTAGGATTTTTTAGTGTAGGTTGCTACGGTGAATAGTAGATTTTTCCTTGCCTTTTTTTTTCTGTTGCTCCACTCATACAAGTGGTGTGGTAATGCTAATTGCACATGCCTTGTTAATTGCTATGATTGTAGTAGAGTGCAAAAATTTCAATAAAGAACAAGGTAGTAATTTAAAGCCTAGCATCTATTAGCAATGGGACCAAAATAAACAGTCACACAATCTCACCTTGATGGGGGTTGAAGCAAATGCATAGGTAACTGGACTTGTTGTAGATCTTTGGGCCAGCCTGATTGGAGTTTTGTGATTATATATATGTTGAGCTTCCTTTTAGCGAGTGCCCTTAGGTGGACTGCATAGAATCAATGATTGAAGGTACATCACATGTTCTACATAGAATCAATGATTGAAGGTACATCACATGCCCTACTAAACCATCTTCACTAGTTGTGGAAAATTTTGCATTAGATGTACTATATTTATGAGAGCAAGTATTACCTTCTTTATGGAACCTACTCCATGATGCTAGACACTAAGATGATTTGATATTTGGTTTGTTTTCTCTTGCAATGATGTACAAGTATATGGTGGACCAATGCAGATCAATGGGGCAGTCTTTACAGACACATGACGATTTCTTAGTGTAGGTTGATGCATCAAGGAGTAGCAAGTTTTGCTTGGACTTTTTTCTTTGTTCCTCCACTGGTACAGGTGGTGTGGCAATGCTAATTACACAAGCCTTATTAATTGCTATGATTTGAGCACAATGCACAAAGAGAGAGAGAGAGAGGTTGCAGCAGGCCATGCAACTGTCAGAGAGAAAGGGGCATGAAGGAGAGCATGAAGAAGAGGGAGTATGCTGGAAGAAGATACGTTATGGCAACAATCATGGGAGGAAAGTGAAGACAGTTTTTGTTGAGATGACAAGCACAACACATGCGGACATTGATGATGGACCGCCTGGTTAAATGGGTCCACATGTCTACACTTAGCACATCGGTGGTCATTATGACTCTCACATGGCCACTGACTCATTACTTATTATATTTAGGTTGTTACACCTATTTACAGCTCGCATAGTTATAGCGCCAGTCGACTAGTGTAGTCAGTTATGCATTGTTTGACTTAGTAGGCCACTTTCCTTTATGTTGTATCTTATCTATACTTTGTGTACATTATAAAGGGTGTGGAAGAAGAAGAAGAAACCAGCAAGAAAATGTTTTGGCCTCCATCTCTCTTCTTGTCTCTTGAGTGAGATTCTCCTTGTGCATTCTGTGTGTGTTTGGCACAGCATCTTGAGCAAGTACTCCCACCATGCGATTCTTGACATGGTATCAGAGCTGCGCCACTGAGAGAGACTGATTTTGAAGGCTGAATTGAAGGAGAAGAAGCAAGGTTCGAGCAAGCAAGCCATGGGTAAGAAGCTCTCGCATCCTTCCACTCTTTCTCTTGGATAGTACCTGTGGAGGCACCGGAAGCAGGGCAGAGCAAAAATCTCAGATTGCAGTGAGATTTGGTGTGCACGAAGAGCGATGTGTATTCTACAAATAAATCCCTTTAGGGCTTATCCAGAGTTATTTTGGGCATCTAAGACCGTTTTAGGCCCCGTTTTAGAGCCGCAAGGTTGCAGACAACAGTTTTAGGGTACACTGTGATTTCGGCTATTTTAACCGAAAGTGGGTGCGCAGGTTACAGATTGCGAATCTGTAATTCTTGAGGTGTTTGCAGGAAGCAAATATAAGGTCTATCTACAAACAGGTTGCAGATTGCATGTATTGTTGAGCAGACAGTGAAAAAGGCTATCTGGTGTATTGCTGTGCACTACAGGTCGAGGGTTGCAGAAGATTTGCTTGCTATTTGGTATTAGTTTTGTGATAATGGCAGAGAACAGTGGAAGCCCCATCATTGAGAAGCTCGACAAGAACAACAACCCTTCATGGAAGGTCCGTGTCACGAACTTCCTTATTGGAAAAGGCCTCTACGAGTTTATTTCATGTGAAGAAAAGGAGCCGGAGGTGAGTGATCCTCCAACTGCAGAAGAGACAAAGGCACGGAAGGAATGGAATGCAAAAGACAAGAAGGTCATGTATTGGTTGTCTGCAGTAATTGACAATAATATGTTGGGACATATTAGAAATGCAGAGAATTCATATGCAGGTTGGACCATACTTGAAAGTATGTTTTTTGTAAATACAAAGACGAAAGATTCAACTTAAGCAAGAGTTGAATACATTGAAGAAAGGGAAGATGTCTATCAATGAGTATGCACTGAAGGTAAGGAGCATTGCAGATGCATTGGGGCAGCGATTGATGCAATGCCCGATGATGATGATTTGGTGTCGTCTACCTTGGGTGAACTTAACAATGAAAAGTCTTGGAAGTCTTTTGTAACTTCTGTATATGTCAGAAAGCCATTTCCATATTTCGATGAGTTGGTCTCCCTTATGAAGAGATCAACATGCAGAGTGAGACATCTAAAAGAAGTGGTGAACAAGTCCAAGCTTTCTACTCTAGTTCAAGAAGGGGACGCGGCAGGTTCTCTTCAAGAGGCCGTGGTAAAGGACATGGTGGTGACAACCAACAAAACAGATTGAATTAGCAATTTGGAGATATGCAGGTTTCAGGAGGTCGTGGTAACTTTAGAGGCAGGGGGAGCTTTAGAGGAAGAGGTGGATGGCAGAACAGAGGTTCTAACAACTCTGGTATTGTGTGTCACTACTATGGCAAAACAGGTCATATTGCAGCCCAATGTTATGCTAAGAAAGATGATATTCACAGTGGTAAGTTGCAGCAAGGAAACTATGCATCGTCCTCACGACAGAATGAAGACAAAAATGAACCTATGTTTGTTATGCAGCATATGTTGAATGCTGTTACAGGAAAGGGAACACATGATGATGTTTGGTATGTTGATTTAGGTGCATCCAATCATATGACCAGCCATGCAGAATGGTTTGGAGAGATGCAAGATTTACAAAATGCAAGTTATGTGTAGACGGGTGATGATTCATGCCATCCAATTTCACACATTGAAAATGTTCCCTTATCCTTGCATGATGGTAAGACAAAGATTCTTTCAGATGTATTACATGTGCCATCTATTACAAAGAACTTGGTGTCAGTCGGTCAAATGGTAGAGCAAGGGTTGCAAGTCAAATTTAATGCAAAGGGCTGCTTTGTAGAAGACTTCAATGACAAGTGCACATTGGTAGCAAAGGGAAGTGGACGTATGTTTACTCTAGATGTTGGAATTCCTACTATGAATGTTGCTATGTATGCTAAAGGAAAAGGTGTTGTTGCAAATATTGAAATTTGGCACAAACGCATTGGACATGCAAATGTACAAAGGCTGAAATTAATGCAGTCCAAAGGGTTGGTTACAGGTTTGCCTACATTTAGAGTTGCAGAATTTCATAAGGTATGCGAAACATGTCAGTTTGGTAAGCAGGCAAGACAACCCTTTTCACATGACAGAGATGTAAGCAGAAATATCCTTGATGTTGTGCATACAGACATTTGGAGGCCTACACAAAATGTATCTCTTGGGGGCAGTTCATACTTTGTCACATTCATTGATGATTGTTCTAAAAAGCTGTGGGTATATTTTATGAAGGAAAAGAGTGAAGCGTTTGAGCACTTTAGAACTTTCAAGGCTGCAGTTAAGAGAAACAAGCTTGAAAGTAAAGTGCTTGAGGTCAGATGGAGGGGGAGAGTACCTCTCGAATGAGTTCACTGATTTTTTGAGGTCTCATGGGATAAAGAGACAGTTCATGTGCAGATATACCCCACAGCAAAATGGGGTTGTAGAAAGGAAAAATTGGCATATTGCAAAAGTTGCACGTGCCTTGATGGTTGAAAAGAATATGCCTAAGCATTTTTGGTGTGAGACTGTTCATACTACTGTTTATATTATGAACAGAACTCCCACAGCTGGAGTTCATGGGATGACTCTTGAAGAATGCTTTACTGGCAAGAAGCTTGATGTATCACACTTGAAGGTATTTGGCTGTGTTGCATATGTTCATGTGCCAGATGAGCTACGGAAGAATCTTGATTCAAAGGCAGAAAAATGTGTTTTTATTGGATACTCTTTAGAGCAGAAAGGGTATCGCTGTTATAACCCTATCACAAGTAAGTTCAGAGTGAGCAAGGATGTCATCTTTGATGAAATGAGCAGTTGGTGTGCATGTAGTGGTGATGCATTGGATGATGATGATGATCATGACACTCATGTGCAGGCTGAAAAGCAAGAATCATGGACTCTTAGTGGACCAGAGACATCATCTGGTAGTCCTTGGTCTGGGAGACTAAGGAGTACCTCTACATCTTCACGTGCATCTAGTAGCACTATAGGTAAAGAAAAAGAAAGAATAAAGTGTCAGATGGCATTGATGCAGTTCTTGATGGAGACTCCAGTGGCTCAGAGAGCTTGGATGATGAGCTTGGTATTCCTTCTGTCAGGACACTAGGTGTACAGAGAGCTCATAGTAATGTAAAGACTCCATTGAGTGATCCAGTGGTACGCAGATCTAGCAGGGTCAAATACCCTGTTAAAAGATTTGGTTTTGAAGGTTATGCAGCTCACCATTATGCTTATATGGTGAAACTAGTTGAGGATGTTTAGCCCACATGTTTTGAGGAGACTGTTGGTCATGCTCATTGGGATGCATCAATGGATGAGGAGATGGCTGTATTAGAGGCCAATAAGACTTGGGATCTAGTATCATTGTCGAAGGGCAAAAAAGCTATTGAATGTAAGTGGGTTTATAAGATTAAGCACGATGCAGATAGTTCTATCAGTAGGTACAAAGCTAGGTTGGTTGCAAAAGGCTATGCCCAGACATATGGCATAGATTATGAAGAAACCTTCAGTCCAGTTGCTAGGATGGCAACTGTCAGATGTGTGATTGCTTTGGCAGCAGCCAAAGGTTGGAGGTTGTAGAAAATGGATGTGAAGAATTCCTTCTTGCATGGTGATTTGCAAGAAGAAGTGTATATAGATCAACCAGCAGGTTATGAAGATTTAGAACATCCCACGTATGTGTGCAGGTTGAAGAAGGTGCTCTATGGGCTCAAGCAAGAACCTAGAGCATGGTCTGACAAGATCAGAGAGTATCTTGTCAATATTGGCTTTTATGTTTCTGATGATGATTACTCACTTTATGTGAGAAAGGGAGATGCAAGTTTGGTCATCATTGTCATCTATGTGGATGACTTGATTATTACAGGTGATAGTGATAGTGGGAATGTTGAAGTCAAGGACTTTTTGAAGAAGAAGTTTGAGATGAAGGATTTAGGTGAGCTAAGGTACTTCCTTGGCATTGAGGTGATCAGAGGTGATGATGGTATATGGATGTCCCAAAGACAGTATAGCTTGGATATGTTGTCCAAGTATGGTATGACAGCATGCAAACCACTTTCAGTCTCGTTGGAGCAGAATGTAAAGTTGAGTGCTGATGTTGGGGATGAGATAGAAGACCCTACTATGTTCAAGAGGATAGTGGGGAGTTTGATCTACATGACCATTACAAGGCCAGACTTGAGCTATGCTGTTGGTCTTGTGAGTCAGTTTATGCAAGTACCTAGAAAGCCACATTTGGATGCAGTCAGACGCATATTGAGATATGTGAAGTCCACATTACATTATGGACTTTTCTATGAGGCAGGTACAAATGTACAGGTGTTTGGATACACAGATGCAGATTGGGCTGGTAGTATGTCTGATAGAAGATCTACCAGTGGATACATGTTCTCTCTTGGTAGTGCAGCAGTTACTTGGAGCAGCAAAAAGCAACCTACAATTGCTTTGTCGAGTACAGAGGTTGAGTATAGAGGTGCTGCTATTGCAGCATGTGAGGTAGTATGGCTACAAAAGTTATTGGCTGATTTAGATGTGTAGGTGGAAGGTCCAGTTCTCATTTATTGTGACAATATGAGCAGTATACAGTTGGCCAGGAACCCTGTGTTCCATGCCAGGACAAAACATATTGAGGTACACTATCACTTTGTGAGAGAGAAGGTACTAGCAGGTGAGATTGACTTAGTGTATGTCAGCACATAGAATCAGATAGCTAACATCTTCACGAAGGCATTGAGTATAGAGAAGCTTCAAAAGTTTCGAAGCTCACTTGGAGTTGCAGAGATGAAGTTGAGCTTGAGGGGGAGTGTTGAGATGACAAGCTCAACACATGCGGACATTGATGATGGACCGCCTGGTTAAATGGGTCCACACGTCTACACTTGGCACATCGGTGGTCATTATGACTCTCACATGGCCATTGACTCATTACTTATTATATTCAGGTTGTTACACCTATTTACACTTGGCATAGTTATAGCGCCAATTGACTAGTGTAGTTGGTTATGCATTGTTTGACTTAGTAGGCTACTTTCCTTTATGTTGTATCTTATCTATACTTTGTGTACATTGTAAAGGGTATGGAAGAAGAAGAAGAAACCAAGAAGAAAATGTTTTGGCCTCCATCTCTCTTCTTGTCTCTTGAGTGAGCTTCTCCTTGTGCATTCTGTGTGTGTTCGGCGCAGCATCTTGAGCAAGTCCCCCCACCACGCGATTCTTGACAGTTTTGAATAGCTTTTGGACTGCCTTGGTAGTAGAAGGATGATTACATGATTACATGCCAATCCTAATTATTTCCACCAATTGAATGACTATCACAAAGAACTAGTAGGGAAACTAAATCATAGGGATGATGAAACATTTCCTACTTAGAGAAACTTGGGAATCCCTAATTTCTCTAAGTTATGTGAATTTTTAAGTAGAAAATTATATGCCAAATTTTCAACTAGGAAATTATATAGAGATTGCCTTGGGGGGATCACCTTATAGGGTAGTTTAAAAACTTATTTTTTTAATTGTGTATCATTTTATATATCCCTTTTGTGAATTTTGGAGGAAATATTTATATCTTTTCTATAAATTCAAAATTCAAAGAGTGTAATTTCATGGCTCTTTTTATATAAATCAAATTAAAAGCATGATGTTGAAATACTTTAACCATGGAATTTTATTTATGAACTAAGATGAAAATTTTATCTCTCCAATAGAACTTGAGTGTGATAATGATTGACTAAGAAGGATGTTGAATATAACAGACAAAAATATGCCATAAATGGCAACATATCGATAGACTACATAAAATGCTCAAATAAACATCATAATGGTCTTAATCAAATGTCTAAAATACCTAGAAATGTCAAGTATGAATTAGACTCACACGAGCTAATCAGATTGCTAACATCCTCTCTTATATCATGGGTAATTCGATATAATAGAATCATATAATGATAATGACTCATCATAGTCTATACAATAAAGACCACCAAAATAGGACCATGGATATCCAAGTAGTGGGTGATGAAGCCACCACTAAGGTGTTTCAAAGAGAATCTAAGTGTCAATGTTGAATGTCTAGTACAAGATTATCCCATCAAATATGCCTCTAAACACACGTGACCATAGATTCCTTGCCTTTGGTTAAGTTCACCAAAGCGCCACCTCATATGAGCATGAACTAGGAGCTAATAGTGCTGTGTCAAATAATAGCTTATCATGAACTTGGATTTCAATCTTAACTCTAAGATTTCAAAACTTGTTAGATTTCAATTGGTGTGTTAGGGATGCTCCTTTCTAGAACTTGTGTACCTGTGTATCTGTATAGATGAGGCATACTTACCCCATCTCACCACCTGCTTACACATCCTCTCTTGCATTGGAGAGTCATAGGGATGATCGTATCACTAGTATTGGAAAGAAAGAGGAGATGCCAAGTCCTTTTTGGGGTCTAAAGAAGATGGCCATGTCTGTTTCTTGGCCTTGACCTTGTCCATGATTCAAGTTAGAGTGTCTGAGAAAGATGATGATTGAGTAGAGGAGTTAGGATCTTGCTTCATCTTCATCTCTGCCTTCCTCAAAGCCTCTACCTCTTTGCAATCCTTGTGCAAATGTCCCTTTTTATCACAATGATAATACATGGCTAGGCCTTCAACTTTTTATGCATGTCACCCCCCTCTAATGCTATAAAGGCCTCACATATGGGATGCTCTAAATCTTCACAAATTGTCACTTGCTCCATATACACCTCTTCTTACAACTCATTATGCAAGAATGCATTCTTGACATCCAGTTGCTACAAACTCCAATCTTTGGGTGCTATCAAGGAAATCACACATCTTGTCATGCTAGCAATTGGAGTGAATGTCTATTCATAATATATGTTATATGTCTGAGCATAACCTTTTGCAATCAGTCTAACATTATACCTACTAATATAACTATTTATATTATGCTTGATTTTGTAAATCTACTTATAGAAAATAACTTTCTTGCCCTCAAGCAATGGTACCAAATTCCAAGTCTTATTGGCTTCTAATGCAACCATCTCATTCATTGCTACATCCTAATAAGCATGACCAATAGCATCCTCAAAGAAAGTGGGTTCAACATTCTCAACCAACTTTATCATATAAGCATAATGGTGAGTTGCATAACCTTTAAAACCAAATCATTGAATAGGGTATCTTACCCTGCTAGACTTGTGTACCATAGGATCATGTGCTCTGTGTACACCTGGTGTCCTGACTGAAGGAATACCAAGCTCATCATCCAAGATCTCTGAACCATATTGGAATCTCCATTAGATCCCAAATGACTAGTAGATGCATCATTACCATCCAACACTTTCTTATTCCCTTTGTCTTTACTTGTAATACTTGTAGATGCACCTGAAGATGTGGGGCTACTCAGTCTCCCAAACCAAGGGTTAATTGTAGATGTAGTACTAGATGATGTTTTTGGTCTACTAAGACTATGATTTTCACTTTTTATTTTGCACATAACTATTATGATTGTCATAATCATCCAATGTATCAGCACTAGATTCATATCAACAGCTTATCACATTAAAAAAGTGTCCCTGCTCACTCTAAACTCACCTATGATGACTAGATTATAACAACAATACCCTTTCTACTCTAAAGAGTATCTAATAAAAATACATTTTTCAGCCTTTTGATAAAGTTTCTTTTGTAGCTCATTTGATACGATGTCATGAACATATGCAATACAACCAAACACTTTTAGGTGTGACACATTGAACTTTTTGCTTATAAAGCATTCTTCAAGGCTTATCCCATGAATTATACCTATGGAAGTTATTCATAATATAGATATGAATATGAATAGCTTCATATCAAAAATATTTTGGCATATTCTTTTCAACCATCAATGTTTGTGCAACTTTTGCAATATGTTTATTTTTTCTTTCTACAATCCCATTTTGTTGTGGGATATATTTACGAGTAAACGGTCTCTTTATCCCGTGAGACCTCAAGAAGCCATTGAACTCATTAGAGAGATAACCTTCTCTTCCATCTGACCTCAAGTACTTAAATTTCAAGTATGTTTCTATTTCAATAGCAGCCTTGAATGTTTTGGAGCGCTCAAATACATCACTCTTTTTCTTCATGAAATATAGTCATAGCTTTCTTGAAAAATAATCAATAAACAAGATAAAGTATTTTTTGCCACCAAGAGATATATTTTGTGTAGGCCCTAAAATATGTGTATTTACAACATCAAGTATATTTCTACTCATATCTCTATCATGAGAAAAGGTTGTCTTTTCTGATACCAAACTGATATAATTTATACACTTTATGAATTTTTATAACTTTGAAAACAAGCAACCTTGTAATCAGTCCTTTAAACTACATTAATTTTAACCGTTACACAATTGTATGTCCAATATATTTGTGCTATATTTTAATGTATACAACCACTTCTTTGCTTTAAGTATATGTAGCAACATTCATACTAGGAATTCTACAATCTAAAGTGAACATTGATGAACTCTACTTCCTTTTGCGATCAACCTGCACTTATCATTAATGTATTCTACCAAACAACCTTTTTCATTAAATCAAACCTACAACTCTTGCTTTATCTTTTGGCCAATAGACACAATTCTTTGTGATTGATGGCACATGTAATGCATTTGACAGACTCTTTGTTTGGCCATCATGCAAGGATAAATGATTTTTTTCAATGTGTAAAATTGGTTGGCATGAATCATTACCCATCCACACAACCTAGATTTTTTAAATCCTTTATCTTTCCGAACCATTGAGCATGACTTGTCATATGATTAAAGTCACCTAACTAACAAATCATATATCATCATGTGTCCCGTTTCTTGGAACAATATTCATCATATACTACAAAACAAATAGACGCTCATGTTGGTCTTCATTTTGTCATTAGAGGATGATGTATAGTTTTCTTATTGTAATTTACCACTCCTGCGGATATCATCCTTTTTAGCATAACATTGGGCTGCAAAATTGCTTGTTTTACTATAATAATGACAAACAATACCAGAATTATCAAAGCCTCTATTTTATTATTTGCCTCTTCCTCTAGAGCTCCCCCTGTCTCTAAAGTTTTCATGGCCTCTTGAAACATTCATTTCACAAAATTTCTCATTTAACTTGTTTTGCTAGTTATCACCAATACGTCCATACCACAATCTCTTGAAGAGGATCTACCACATTTCCTTTCTAAACTTGAGTAAAATCCTTGAACCTGTTTACAACTTCTCTCAGATAATTCACCCCACATATTGATCCCTTTGGTGATCATGAGAGAGACCAACCCATCAAAAATCTCAAAATGGATTTCATATATATATATATATATATAAATAGCAAAGAATTTCTGAGCCTTCTCACTATTAAGGCCATCCAAAGTACATAAAACCAAATCATCATCATCAAGCATTGTATCAATCATTGCCAAAGCATCTACAACACTCATCACCTTCAAAATATACTCATTAATATACATTTTTCCTTTCTTCAAAGTATTCAACTCTTGCTTGAGTTTAATTTTCCATGCCTTCCTATTTATTGAAAACATATTCGTTAAAATGGTCCAAGCTGCATGTGAAGTTTTTGCATTTCTGATATATCCTAATATAATATTATCAATGAATATAGATAGACAATACATCACCGTTTTCTCTTTTGCATTCTATTCTTTCTATGCTTTTAATTCATTTGCAGTCATAAGGTTACTCAACTCTGGCTCTTTTTTTACTTGAAACGAACTCGTAAAGGCTCTTTCCAATAGGGAAGTTCGTCACACAAAACTTCCATGATGGATAATTGTTCTTATTCGGCTTCTCAATGATTGGATTTCCATTGTTATTTATCATTATCACAAGATTGATACAAAACAGAAAGCAAATCTTCTACAACCTTTCACAACAAGTGCACATCAATACACTATTAAGTAGCCTTTCTAATTGACTATTGAATAGTAGATTGAGTATGCAACCTGTTTGTAGATAAAACTTGTGTTTGATTCTTGGCAAACACCTTAAAACTTACAAATTTGAAATCTATAACCTATGTATCCATTTTTTATCGACATAGCTAAAATTGCAATATATCCTGAAACTATTATTTTGAACCTTGCGGATCTAAAATGAGGCCCGAAATGGCCTCAAATGGCCAACAAAAGTAGGATGACTATCTTGCAAAATATACAATACTTTGTTTCACACAAAATCTCATAGCAATCTAAGATTTTTGCTATGTATTGCTTCCATGCCTCCACATACACTATCTAAGAGAGAGAGTGGAAGAATGGGAGAGCTTCTTACTCATTGGCTTGCTTGAATCCTTACTTCTTCTCCTCCACTTTAGCCTTCAAAACTAGCCTCTCTCAGTGGTAATGCTCTAATACCATGACAAGAATCATGCCATAGGGGAAGTTTTTGGAGTTGATGTGCCAAACACAAACCATACACATAAGGAGAAGCTCACCCAAGAACACAAGAAGAGAGATGGAGGCAAGAATGTTTTTTTTTTCTTATTCTTCCACACATAATACAATGTATACAAAGTATAAATAAGATAAAACATTTAAAAAAAGTCACATACTAAGTTAAAGAGTATATAACTAACTATACTAATAGACTAGTGCTATAACTATGTTATAAAAGCAGGTGCAACAAACTAAATATAATAAATGATAAGTCACTGACAATGTGAGGATCATAATAACCATCAAAGTGCTAAGTGTAGATGTGCATAAGAGTCTCCTTTAGCATTGCATTAATCAATGCATCTCTACCTTTAACATCAACCTACATAAGTAAAAAACATAGCAACATCCTCAATCAAAATCTCTACATCTTCACATTTCTCCAGCATACATTTGATTCTACAATTATAGTAGCATCAACTTACACATAAGATAGTTTAAAGAATCCTGAGAAAAAATCTATGCAATATCAGTAATATTTGACTTTATTTCTAGTTTTGCATTATACTTTGCAACTTTAGCATGCAACAATGGAATCTCAAATAGTTCAATAGACAAATCACGATTTTGCATACAAATCTTAGCTCTTTGGACACACTTACATTCTCCCTAGACTATAAGAGCATACATGTAGTCATCCTAGGATATACCATACATATGTGGAATCTCCTAAACTTGTTTCTTAAACACCACTTTCATCAACATATTCAAAACATTCAATCCTACAATCCTCTTAGATATCATATTGTTGCATCCTTTTATCAAAAAATTTGACATAGCTACATACATCCTGTCCATTAAATAGGCCCGCTTCCTCAATAATCATTTGAAGTGCTTCCATTGCCAAATCCTCTATCCTCTCAGGTTCTTAATTAGTAATTTCGTATTCCTGCATATCTATGACTTGATATGGTAACTACATTTGTACTTCCCATATAAATATTTGAATTACATGTATCCTACCATCCATATCCAAATATTTACACTTAACTACATGTATACACTTTTTCAATAACCGCATCTGCTCCGTACTACATTCCTTGTTAAGTCCTTGTCAGCTTCATGATTCCTGATTCTCCCATCCTACAACCTTGTCACAGCATCTCACATCGGGTTTTAACACTCATGTTGAAAGGATGCAGATGTAGGCCAATAAGAGGTGGGGTCTCTACCAAGAGATTTAGGAAAGAGGAGGAGGTGTGGTAGAACTAGCTGAATAGGAAGATATACTTTCAATGTTATGCACAACATTATAAGAAACCCATATTACAATCCCAGTCAAAAGATTTGAGCCCAAATCACAATTTTATATGAGAATACCCTCAATGTTAACCCTCCACTTCATCCAAGTGTTTCCAGGGATTAGGAGTGGTCGACATTAACCCCAAACTCTTCTTAGCCCTCCACTTCATCTGAGCATAAAATTTCTCAAGAGTGATCAAGACTAAGCCTCAATAGTTAACCCTTATTAAGTCACTTCAAAACTTCAAGTATGTTTTCATACAAGAGATAAAGCCTAACTTCCTTCATTGCATTCTTTGCATAAAGCATTGACCAGCACATACATAAACAAAGTTAAGATGAACTGTGATAGCTACATCAATTTCTCCACTTCTCCAACATATTCAAATTAAGTGTAGCATGATTTTCCTCTTAGGGTAGGTATACGCTTCTCTTGTTGTCACTTGTTTCTTTCCAAGGTTCCTCAGTCGATAAGATGTCCTTGCTGAATGGTAGCTATGATAACAAGGAACTTTCAACTCCTAATGGTAGTAGCAAGGAGCATAGACTACACAGAAGGAGTTCATGGTAAAGCTAGCTCTCATGATAAGGCAAACAAAAGGATTAGCTTTTGTACTTTTTGTTAAGGGAGGGTAGGACTTGAAATAGTGTTGCCTTTACTCATTTTTTTTCTAGAGCATTGAAGCATGGAGAGAGACTCGAGTTGCTGCCTCCTTGAATTCAAGTTTATAAATCTAATGGAGTATAGCTTGAAGGCAGTGTTATAGTTGGAGAATATTGGCATGGAGGTAGGCCACAAGATATCATGATCTTCATATGATTGCATAGGAAGAGCCTCTTAATAGGACTTCTTAAGGCTTGTATCTCTTAAGTTGATCATTATGCTAAGCATAATTGGAAATCCATATGTTTTTTTTTTAAACAAACTTTCCTTACAAGACAAAATCCCAATGTGTGACATTTTCTACTACTACAACTCGGCACTTTGCATGCCACCCATTTTTAGGTTTAGTTATGATCATCCCCATTGATTAGAATAATAAGTATATGCATCATCAGTACTTCAATTCACACTAGATATTAGACCACAATTCATGAGTTTCTACCTTATTATAGTCATCTCTTGAATTGTCATGAAGGCCTTGTACACCTTGAATTGTCACCACTCTAGTGGTCCCAATAGATCCACACAAGAGAACACCATCCTCTTCATGTAGGTGGTCAATATCCATCAATAGAATCAAAGTTATAAGAGACTCCAAAATATGAAGATTGTCAACAAGCACATCTAGCTTTAGAGAGTCATATAGTCCAAAGTATTGGTCATGGTATACACAATGATTTCAACACAAGAACTATTGAAACCCTAGTAAAACTTTGGTAGGCCATTAAGCTTCAGAATCTTCTTGTAGACAACCAAGAGTCCATTGTGCTGATGCTCCCCTCCTTAGGTGTGTTCTAATGTAGTCTAGGGAATACGCAAAAAGAAAAATAGGAGGGAAGACACATTGGCTACTCTTGTGCATAAAAGTATTCCCCCAATGCCCTACATGAACATCCTCCTTTACTAGAATGCATGTTGCACCCCCACCCTCCTTTTCATTCTTGAAAGCATGCAATGAAAATTCCTTTTTTTCCCACAATCCATGATAGTATATATTAAAGACTCATTTTTCTCCTTCTCTTGCTTTTTCTCCAAGTCAAGTACCATTCACCAATCAAGCAAATTTGAATGAAGGTTGAGCTCATTGGTGTATTCATCCAAAGCATATATTTCTCTCATACCTTCAACTCTGATAGCATCATCCATCCTTTGCACATTAGCATCAATATGATCCATCATCACATCCCCATTAAGATTGTTAGATCTGTCAACCATAGCACTTATAATAGTCTCCTCTAGCATTACATCTATCAATGCATCTCCATCTTAAGCATCAATCTGCATAGTAAAAACATAGCAAAATCATGAATCAAAACCTCTACATAATCACAACCCTCCAACACTATGTCTGATTCTATAATTATAGGAAACATGTTCATAAGTATAGCATCCACCTTCATGTTAGATAGTAAAAAATCATCGTTAGAAAGAATATCTACATCATCAGTAATCTCTAGCTTTGTATCGGTATCTGCATTATCCTACATCACTTCAACGTCTAGAAGTGGAAGCTCAAATAGTTCAATAGATAAATCAAGATTTTCCATACAAAATCTTAGCTTTTTGGGCACGTTTACGTTCTTTTCAACATTTTTGAGCATGCTTGTAGTCATCCCAAGTTATACCATACATATGTCATGTCTTCTAAACTTGTTTCTTTAACCCGCTCTTGCATGGAATTTGTGCAGGGATTCGTGAAAGTCACTCGCCGCAAGGACGCTTTGCGATGGGAGAACTCAACGTAAAATAATTATCCAAAAGAATTTTAGTTTGAGAAAATAAATTCTTTGATTAAAGATATAGACAAAATACAAAATCAAAAGACTCTCGGATATGATCAAAAGACATCAGCTCGATATGGAACTTGTCTCTTTTAAGCAAGCAAAGGTTCACTAGCCAATTAGAAGACAAGGTTGTTCTTGGGTTACAACAATATTTGGTAGCAAGCAATTTTCAGGAGCACCATGAAATGGCTCAATGTAATGTACTAAATTTATAGTGAGGCTTCTGAGCCTTGATTGTGTAGTGAATTGATGTGACCTTGTCAAGTTTGTAGTACCCTTTCACATCAATTGTGGCTTTTTGGGCATTGTTTACGAATATCAGCACTCCCTTCAGGCCAGTGCCTTAACTCTCTACAACTTGGCCACCAATAGAGATCCCAATTACTTGAAATGGCTCAGTGATAACAACATTGTCATGACCAACAGCTAGTTCAATGGAAGTAGGTGAAACATCAAAGACTATAATTTCTCCCTTGTAATAAGGCACAAGCTTGTACTCTCCACAAGGCAATGAACTGAAAATAAACTTCCCATTTGCATTTGATACGGCACATCACAAGGCTTTCTCATCAAACGGTGAATCCTCATGGCCTTCAGGACATACATCATGCTTTAATGCTGTACAATGTGTCCTAGCAAGAAAATATGCTTTGAAATAGAACTTCGTGCTCAATCATTTGTGATTTGAAGAGGACATGCAAAATTGAATCCATGCTATGCAACCAATCGAATGATGATCCACACAAAATTTATGAATGGAATGAAGAAAATGTGCCTAGCCTATCCACATGTGCTCGTGCGTCATGCAAAAATGCAAATAAAAACACACACACAACAAAAAATAAATTCCTAATGACGTTGACTAATGGTTTCAAATTCCTGGTGAGAAACTCCACCCTCATGTTCGCAATGGTGGATGCGCAGCGTCACGACACTGCTTTTATCAATGCATTCTAAACATTCAATCCTATAATCCTCTAGGACATCAAACTATTGCATCCTTTCTTCAAAATCTTTGATATGGTTACACATGTCCTATCCATTAAATAGACTCACTTCCTCTACAATCAGTTGAATTGCTTCCACTACCAAATTCTCCGTCTACTCAGGCTTTTGTTCAGTAATTTCCTATTCTCGCATATCTATGACTAGATACAGTAACTGTATTTGTTCTACCAATAAATATTTGAACTACTCATACCCTACAATCCATATCCAAATCTTCATACATAACTACATGTACATACTTTTCTACTAGCTTCATCTACTCCCTACTACATTCCTCTTAAAGTCCTTGTCAGCTTCATGATTCATACAGTCCCCATTCTACAACCTTGTCACGGCATCTCATATTGGACTCAACATCGATATATTGAAAGGGCATGCACTGGTAGATATACACTTCTCTTGTTTTCACATATTTCTTTCTAAGGTTCCTTGATCATCATAAAATGCCATTTTTGAATGATAGCTATGATAACAAGGAGCTTTCAACTCCTTATGGTTGTAGGGAGGAGCCATAGACTACACTAAAGGAGTTAAATGATGGCGGTGCTAGCTCTCATGATAAGGATTTTGTACTTTTCATGAGGAGAGAGTAGGACTTGCAACAATGTTGCCTTTGCTCGATTGTCTTCTTAAGCATGGAAGCATGGAGAGAGACGCGGCTTGTTGGTGCCTTCTTAGGGTCAAATTTATAAATCCAATGGAGTATAGCTAAAAGGCAACCTTGTAGTCGAAGAAGATCACCATCGAGGTAGGCCACAAGCCATCATGAGGTTCAGATGATTGAGTGTGGAAAGAGCCCCTTGATAGGACTTCTTAAGGCTTGTTTGTCTTAAGTTGATCACTATGCCAAGCATAATTGCAATTCCATATGTGTTTTCTTACAAACATGCCTTACAAGCCAAAATGCCAATGTGTAACATGTTGTGTTGCTGTAACCCAACACTTTGCATGCCACCCTTCTTTAGATTTAGCTCTGATCATGCCGATTGATTAGGATAATCAGCACACATATCATCAACACTTGAATTCGCACTAGATATTAGACCAGACTTATGGCCATTGAGCTTATGCCCATTGGATTATGCATGGAGGTGTTCTCAAGAAATCCATTCCTTCTTTCCCTCCAAAGATGCAAAGATTCTCCAAAACATTGCTAAAAGCATGTACTCATAGTAGCTGTACACAATGCCACATGTTTCAGCATAAAAAACATTGGGCCCTTCATGCATGAGCCCTTACTCACCTAGCTTATAGATTATCTATACGATCAATCTCACGAGGCAAACCAAAATGTAGGAATAGTGCCGCTGACTTCGGCCACTCAAAATATCTAGCATATCAGTATGCCTGGCAAAATACTCATCGGTATAATCTTCAAAATACGTGTCAATATAGCCGTCCTGGCAAAATACTCATCGGTATAATCTTCAAAATACGTGTCAATATAGCCGTCCGGACGAACATATTAGAATGATTTTTAAAAAATACACAAACAAGCATTCGAATGCATACACCGACACTCATTTGGATGGGTTGCATGTAATATAATGTACCTAAGGTTAAAGCTCTCTCTTTTTAAGCTCAAAAAACGGTGGGTGGATCGATGGCCGTGCCGGGCGGGTAGGGTAATTTTTCTTCTTTTCTTTTGCTTTATTATCTTTATTATTTATTTTTAGTTTCTTTCTTTCTTTCTTGCGGCGGTTGGTTGTTTTTGTTCCGTTCGTTGTTGTTAAGGTTTTAAAGGTGGTAAGGTCAGGGGGGCCGTCCCAAGCCCTCCCTGGAGCATCTCTCGTACACGCGCCTTACCCCCCGCCGAGAGACAGCGCTCTCGGACGACGGGTGGCATGGAGAGAGAGCTCACTCGGCCCGGCCATCGTCTCTGGCCGTTGCATCGTATCCCCACCGACTCGAGGTCTGCAACAAGGAGAGCCCACCGGGGACAGATGAAGTGGGAGCCGCCCCTCTCCGCACACTTTATAAGCAAAGCTCGGATTACGCGCCGTTGCATGTGGGATACGCGGGATGCAACAATGTTCAAGGATAAGACATCATATCATCCCACGTAACGAACGCAATAAGCCTCTCTCTCTCTCTCTCTCAAAAGGTGAAGACATGCCCTTTCTCCATTGCCTTGTAGCACTACCCTATCAATGTCTTTTGTACACATCCTAACATCTTAGTGTGGCCTCCCTCTAAATGTGATGTAGGTTTTAGCCCGTGTGTAGCCAACTTTCGATTAGCCACACAAAAAGGGTAATCGTGAGTAATCGTGATGAAACTTGTGTCATGGAAGTCTGCATGAAAATCTATTGTTTTATTTATTTTCTTGTTTCAAGTCCAATTTACTTGAACTGATATAACTTTTGACACAGAACTCCAAATTAAGTAGGGATTTGCTAAAAGAAGCTTGTGAGTCCTAGCACATCAGAAAAACTATTTTTCTTGAGAAATGCATTCCTTTAAGAGTTTCCCAAATAGAAACTTTTAGGGTGTCCAAGAAAGGCATATCTACAATTCAATATATATGCAATCTAAATGATGATTGAGTGAACTTCTTCTATTCTTAAAATTCATAACATAAGATGCTCATAACATACAATTTTAAGCATGAAAAGAACAAATCAAGAATCAAAGAGATATTACATAGATATACTTCCTGATTGTCTTCTTCAAGGAATTGGTTGTAGTCGATCGTGATAGCTTTGATACCATGCTGAGATGTAGAGAGAGAAGATATGTAGAGATGCAAAAGGGAGAGAAGAGACACACCATGTTCACTTCCAAAGACTATTTCATATTGATCACAATCTACATACATATAGGTGAGACCTGGTCTAGATAGGGTGAGCTATAGTTCCGACAATCTTTTGACTGAGTTTTGATGGTACTATGTCTATGTCATGAGTTACAAGACACTTATGTCTAAGTTTTGATGGTACTATGTCTATGTCATGAGTTATAAGACATTCATGCTCTCATGATAGCCTAAAATGGTAACTTGTACCAATAGAACTAATTGTAAATTGGCTTAGGAGGTTGTGCTCAAGCTATGATAGCATGTCACATTATATTATGAGTTGAAAATTGATACTTAACAATACATGGACTGATTAGGACTACATCCATGTAGATTGTAGCATGTGACAACTAAGGTGGGAAACTCCAAGAGTTTTATAGAAAGAGTCATTAAGCTTGGTAACAATGGAGGATGGAGAGAACACAACTATGTTAGACATGACCATACTATTGTATATCTTGATATGTGGTTTCTTATTTTTATTCTCATTCCACAATGAAAGGAAGAATGGCTGTGGACACTATTCTTCTTTTCCTTCTCATTTTGAAGTAAACATAATAGCCATATTCTCTCCATTTATAAGAACTACATGAGTAGATGGGTTGCCTTCTTCTCCTTCTTTTATTCTAAACCATGGAGAGCTTTCTTGATCATCTAAAGTAGATTTCTCATACTATAGGGTTTGGTTAAGAAGAGTGGGGTGGGTGTGTGTGTGTGTGTGTGTGTGTGTGTGTGTGTGTGTGTGTGTGTGTGAAGTATTGTGATGGAAAAGTAATAAAGCTACTTTAGAAGACCAACTCATGAAGGTCTTTGAAGACCATACCATGCTCAAAATGAACCTATCAACCCCTTGAGCATTGGAGGCCATTGATTTACTTTGAAGAAGATATGAGCTTGAGTGTGTTGTTATAGAGTGTTTTTCCAACCTTTCACCCTCTCTTATGGGTAGTTAAAGAAATATTTTGCTAACTTGTTCTCAAAGCACGAAGAAGTTGAGTAAGAGGCTGATGTTGCAACCTCAAGAAGAAGATTGTTGAGCTATTTTGTATGACCAAATGAGGTTGTTTTGCATCTCAAAATTAAATAATAAAGGCATAAGTTATTGAGGAACTTGGTAAGCCTTCCATGATGATCATGTGATGCAACATTTCCGTGGCACCATGAGACTCATATAAGCTGAGAATTTATGTATTAATCTTGCATTGTGTAAAATGGGTTTCTTTGCGAGTTCATGCATGTTGTTGGCATTTGGCTTTGTGGAAGAGGTGCTTAGAGTGGTGCTACTTATCTTGTATATGGTCCTATAGGGGTTATCTCTTTTTTGGTATCTTTAAAGTCTTGTGTAATATCCCCACCCCGCATAGGAATCCCCCCTCTAAAAACAAATAAAAATTATTGAAATTCCCCCTGTCATTGCGAAACAGGTGGCAAGGGGAGGAAGAAGGAGACGATGGTGACAAGAGGGATGATGTGGAAGAAGAAGAAGTAGATGACATAGAGGAGGAAGACAATGACGACATGGAGGAAGAAGGAGATGACACCATGGAAGACGTGCAAGATGATGTGAAGTAGGAGTGGAAGTTGACGTCGATGAAGGTGAAGAAGGTGATGATGTCGAGGGGGAGGCCACATGGCCTACCAACCCTCCCCCTTGGGCATGTCGAGCCCTCACGGTCACCTGGAGGGGCTAAGAAGCCCCAGTGCCATATGGATGGTGACAAGTGGTGGGCACCACCACCTCCTCCCCACTTCCCCTTCGTTATAAACCCCCCCTCCCCCAATGGAAAGAAAGAAGGGCCTCGATGCTAAATGGCACTACATAGAGAGAGAGAGAGAGAGAGAGAGAGAGAGAGAGAGAGAGAGAGAGAGAGAGAGAGAGAGAGAGAGAGAGAGAGAGAGAGAGAGAGAGAGCGAGAGAGAGAGAGAGAGAGAGGGAAACCTTCTAAAAGGTTCCTCCCTTTTCCCCTCCTTAGAGGGTGGCCACATGCACTTACCCTTTCCCTCTTATTCGCAAGCTTAACCTCCCCCAATCATGATAGAAGAGAGTCATCCTAGCATGCCATCTCTCTAACAAGAGAGAGAGAGAGAGAGAGAGAGAGAGAGAGAGAGAGAGAGAGAGAGAGAGAGAGAGAGAGAGAGAGAGAGAGACACACACACACACAAACTCATAAGCTGAAAGTACAGCCCCAAAATAAAGGGTGACACATACTAATGGTAATCTCGCATCCAACAATGGAGTCACCAGTCAGGGCGTTACCATTAATACAAATATAATGTTGAGTATGGATAATTCATCTCTGAATACCTAGGTACTAATTGCCATCTCTGCTATTCATTGAGACATAGGCATGTGCACGAATTCATTTTAACAAGTAGCTTGAATTTATTTTTCGATAGTTAATGAACTCATAGGGGGATGGTAGGATAATTCTTTTCGCGTTAGGTTCTCGATAACCATCAATGACCTTGCATAGATTTATGCATATGGTTCATTGAGGTTTGCACAAATACTTGTACCCAAATACAATCATGGCATCCCAGCGCTACGCGACAAAATCATACGTAGTATGAAAAGCATATAAGTTTACCTTGAGGGTTACGCACATAGACAGTACATGCATGGGAAAGATTATTTGAAATATACATCAATGGTACATGAAATGATCTTTCATTAAAAGTCTTGTATCTATCCTATGAAGGTTTCACATAAAATAATGGTTAAGGAGTTTACCTTGTGCTACCAAACCATGAGTTGATTACAAGTCACACAATAATTCAGGAATTATTTTACATTGGAAGATAGTCTTGCATCATTACAAATTTGTCTCACATTCTTTGCCTTACGAGAAAGGAAGATAAAGTCGAGTTAAAATTTTGCATAGTATCGCTCTTTAATCCCAAGGGGGAGAGCAAATATGCAACGAAAAGGTTATCGCGACTATTCTTGTAATGTTTGGGAATATACCATTGTTTTTGTTGAATTGTTGTTTAAATGATTATTCCAAGTGCTTGTGATTGATGGTAAATGCATGGCGGGGGTCTATGATGACAAATTGCCATGGTGATAAAGGAATGTTCTCTTGGAAAATTATATAAGGGTTGACTACCTTGACTGTGATTGATTCTTAAATGATTTAATTAAGGAAAGGTTCTTTGCACGGGTGGATCACCTCCAAGATCGCACTGTGGATCAACCCGAAAAGTGCACCACTCGATTCATGACTTGAAGGTCGAGTGATGAAAAGGCCAACCACGGGAATAATGTTTTCACTCTTAGGCAGCTTGCGGGTCAGGTGGAGCTCTGGACACCCCTTGCCAAGTCCAAAATGGAGTTGAGGACCTTCGTGGCCCCAATGTCTATGTGGCATTGGAAGATCCTATTCGAGATAAAGGATGGAAATTGTGGTGCCATGTGATTTGGACTAGTTACTTCTGTAGAAGTTACATGTAAATTCTCCTGTATGGGAAGGGAGCAAAGATTAACTTGAAGATAAATTTAGGAACTTGTTTGCCAAAAGGTTGCTCTATATTCGAGTCTCTACTATAAATTACGCGAACAAACCTCATTTATTAAAAGGATTAATTAAGGAATATGGTTTTAAATGTCACACATAAATGTGATAGGACATAATTAAATAACTAAAGAATGCCTGCTGAGGGAAGCGAGTGGACGGAACCCTTGATGTGTCCATTCTACAACAGGGTGGTCTGAGAGAACTGGGAGGCTTCTCACTAGGTTTTATCGACATTCGATCCTTAGGAATTGTTAGGTTAGAACCCCAATTCATGCTGTTTTAGGGGACCGGAATGGGACTATGCCCTACTGGCAAAGAGATTGAGTGGCACATCCCTCTTGTTTCCCATTCTCTTTGAATCAAGTGTGGCATGGGTCTGCTTCGACTTGGTATCTCTACATAAACTAGGATGTTCAAGACCACCCGACGCTAGAATGTTGTCAGGAGACCTTGACCACTAGGGACTCAAATGTTAGGTTGATGCCAGTGGGTTTGTCGGCCATGAACGTTTTGTTGTGAGGCAGACTCAAGAAACCCTAGGTGACAAACCCCATAAAATTCCATAGGAGTGCCAGGCAGCGTCGCTTAGATTCCTCTCTCAATGGACCGCTAAAAATGTGCCTTGATACTCGATAGGCAGGCATGTCACATCTTGCTAGGGCTTTTGTGAGGGCTTGTGGGCTCTTGGTTGTAAAAATTACACGGTGCAGTGAACAGAATCTGAGAAAGAGATAGAGATAGAGAGTACACAATAGATAAGAGGAGAATTAGAAAATTTCTTTAGCTCCAAACAATTGATACAAAGATGGCTCTGTCCACCCGTGCGCTTCCCTTTTGAAGCTTAGATGGCAATCTAGACAGAAGATAGGTGAAGAGCTTAAGGCTAGTTGGAACAACTCTGACTGGGTGAAAGATAGATGATCGATGGCTGTGAAGGGGTTTAGCCTTTATAGACCAACCTACCATATGAGCCTCCACTAGTCGGCCATGGAATATTCCCTTTACCGTCAGGCCAAGGGCGCTGCCCTCGGACCCCCGCCAGGTGGGCTGCTGGTCCCCCCTAGGGCCCCCTTTAACTCCCTTACCCCGCAACTCGATGCAGTGTGCCTCGAGTTGCTACCAGCTTAACTACTCAGTCCAATCCAAAGATTAGACCCACAATGGTCACCTTTTTTCCATCCGGTCACATAGATCTCATCTAATATACAAGTCAAGACTCAACCAATATCCGGGCTCACATTTGGCTTCTCCTCATAATGGGGGCCTTACAACTTTGAGCACCATGGATCATTGGTCGCACCTTATGAGGGTGGAGCATTGAGCATATCTAACACCCCCCCTCAATGTCCACCCATAGGTGAACTATCTCCTCAGCCCAATGCCAAGTCTCTGAAGATAAACTTGAAGCAGATCCTTTGTAAGTGCCTTGGTGAAGATATCCACTCCATTCTCTTCTGTTGGACAGTAGACCAATTCCACTATCCCATCCTCCATCAAATCACGCACATAGTGATACTGGATCTCTATATGTTTGGTGCATGCATGAAACACTAGATTTTTGGCAATGGCGATGCAACTCTGATTGTCACATCTCAGCACAGTTTGTTCTTCATCCTGCACTCCCATATGTCATAGGATCCTTCTCAACCATATTGCTTCACATACAGCAAAACAAGCTGCCTTGTGCTCTGCTTCGGTAGAAGACAATGCCACTGTTGGCTGCTAA
The DNA here is from genome assembly GCF_053477565.2 of Lygodium microphyllum. NCBI lineage: Eukaryota > Viridiplantae > Streptophyta > Polypodiopsida > Schizaeales > Lygodiaceae > Lygodium > Lygodium microphyllum. Next base: position 102,048,436 of record NC_141150.1, on the reverse strand, counting down.
TCCAAGAGAAAATTCCTGAACCCAAAGGGAAACAATAACCAGAAACTGACTTCCTGGAATCACTGTCTCCTACCCAATCCGAGTCACAATTCCCCACAAGAGAAGTTCCAGAAGTGTATGTGATACCATGATCAAGAGTTTTCTTCAAGCATTTGAGCACCCGCATCCCAGCCTTCCAATGACTCTTATGAGATTTGTTTGAGAACCTGCTCAAAACACCAACAACAAAACTTATATCTAGTCTGGTGTTATACAAGTAGATCAGACTATCGACCATCCTCTTGTACCTCCCAATGTCTGCCCGTGATGATGTATCCTCACGGATAACTTTGCATTCACCTCCATAGGTGTAGCTATCTCCTTGCACTCGGTCATGCCAAATGCCTTCAACATCTCCCATGCATACTTCTTCTAAGAGATGAAGATCTTTCCTAGCTCTTGCCAGACTTTAATTCCCAAACAATAGTGCAGCAAGCCCAAGTCTGTCATTTCAAACTCAGAACTCAAAGCCTTTCGAGTTTGGTTGATCATACCTTCATAGTCACCTGTAATAAGAAGGTCATCCACATATAGGACAATCACTACAGACTTTTCACCATCCCTGTAAACATACAAGTTAGCATCTGATCTTTTGAAGTTTAAGCTTTTAAAAAACTTATCTATCCGCTGGTACCATGCTCTGGGGGCTTGTTTCAGCCCATACAATGCCTTATTTAGCTTATACACTTTGTTCTCAGAATGGGGGGCCTCAAACCCTAGTGGCTGAGCCATGTACACCTCCTCCTTGAGGTCACCATTTAGGAATGTTGACTTAACATCCATTTGGTAAACTGGCCACTGCTTCTGGGCGGCCACTGCAAGTACTGTGCAAATAGTGGTGATTCTGGCAGTTGGGGCAAATGACTCTTGAAAATCAAACCCTTCAACTTGTGAAAATCCTTGTGCAGCCAGTCTAGCTTTGTACTTTTCTAAGGTACCATCAGCCTTGTACTTTACCTTCGAGAGCCACTTGGTGCCAATAACCTTCCGCTTTACTGGTCGATCCACTAGCTCCCAAGTGTCATTCTTCATTATGCTGTCATACTCAACTTGCATAACTGACTTCCATGTTGGATTTGCAAGTGCTTCTTCTAAGTTAGTTGGCTCCTTTACTTCTCTCATAATCTTAGCCATCAAGGCCATATTGACTATGTGAGCAGAAGCCTTCCTTTGCTCCTATATTCTCTGAGACCTCCTTGTTCCACCTGCCTTCTCCTCAACAGATGTGGGCATAGGATTATTGTGGTCATAGAGCTGCTTCACCCAACACGGAAATGGATTTTCGGGTGGGGTGATGTCAGGTTGGTAAACTTTTTCCTCATCATTTGAAGATGATGCTTCCTCCTCCTTAAGGATAGGGACATCTCTCGGGACAAATTCATAGTGGACTACTTCGCTTGATGATAAAGTGGAAGAACTTGCCTTCTCCTCCTCCACAGTATGTAGCTGCTCCTTGAACACCACATCATGGCTCGCGATGATATTCTTTGCCTCTTGGTCATATAATTTGTAAGCCTTCTGCTATCACTATAACCCAAGAAGATACATTTTCTGCTTTTTGGTTGTAACTTATTTCTCTTCTCATCTGGAATATATGCATAACATTCACATCCAAAAATTTTGAAGTGTGAGACAGATGGTTTCTTACCAGTGTAAGCCTCATGAGGTGTTTTTTCCTTGAGAGCCTTTGTGTAGCTCCGATTTAAAATGTAGACTATAGTATTAACAGCTTTAGCCGAAAAATGGTTAGGCAATCCCTTGCCCTTTAGCATGCATCTTGCCATCTCCACAATGGTATGATTCCTGCATTCCACAACACCATTCTGCTGAGGTGTGTGAGGCGTCGTCAATTGACACTTGATCCCTTTGCTCTTGCAAAAGTCTTCAAACTCCTTTGAGTTGAACTCACCACCACCATTTGTTCTAAATTTCTTCACACTTTTCCCTATTTCATTCTCAACAAGTTTTAGCCTAAACTTACCAAAAGCTTGAGCCTTATCATGAAGGAAGTACACCCACATCTTCCTACTGTAGTTGTCGACAATCAACATAAAATAAGAAGATAACCCCAAGGCCCGTGCATGCACCTTTCTGCACAAGTCAACATGCACCAACTCTAGAGAAGCCTGTGCTCTATTCTTGCTTTCTTGTGGAAATGCCTTTCTCTGTTGCTTGCCCATCATACAAGCTTCACGTGGTTCCTTCAATTCAGTCATTGCAGGTAGGTGAGCAACCATACCTTGCTTGTGCATCTCCTTCAACACTGCAAATCCAATGTGTCCAAACCTTTCATACCAAAGCTTACTTGTTCCCACTCCAACGGTGGCTGTAAGAGCACTTAGCTCATACAGGTTGTTCCTTCTTTCTCCTTTACCAACAACTTTGCCATCACTGTCAAGAATTTTGCACCTATCTTCTTGAATCTCACTTCATGACCAAGATCAGTTATGGCAGCAACTGATAACAGATTTCTCCTAATTTTGGGAACATACAACACATTTGAAAGCTTTTTGACATCACCATTTGCAACAACAAATGAAATAGTACCTCTGCTCGCAGTAGGGCATTTTGCATCATTTCCAACCGTCAAAGTGATTCAGGCTTTTAGCCTCAGCTCCTCCTCCAGTAATAATGCACAAAACTCCTCAAAACTCAAAGCTTGAGGTATCACCTGAGTATTAAGGGCAGTTACTAGTCCATCAAACTTTTGTGGATAAATCTGAAGACACCTCCAAGCTAGCTCCTCACTAGTCTTTTGTATCCTAGCACCAGCCATCTGGTTGCGCAAATTCTTAATCCGGGTGATGAATGCTTCAGCTGTCTCTCCTTCAGCAAACTTCTCTGCTGCTAGTTGATTCTCCAAGTTTTGAATCCTGATTTGGTTTCGCGTTTCATACTCACTCTCAATACTTTCCAAGCCTCTGATGCTTTGGTTGCATGCTGAATCAAAGTCAAAATAGCTTGTAACTAAGGCACACAATTCATCTACATTCCTTGGTTTCCAAGCTCGTAGCAGATCTGCATTCGGAGGAATCATCACAATAGGATTTGATGGGTCGGGGGTAGGTTGTGGTTCTACATCAGTCCCCAACATAGTCTTCAAAAGCTCATAAGAATCAAGGATAGTTGTAATTTTGAACTTCCACAAGGTATAGTTTGTACCATCTAACTTGCCTTCGCTGAAGGTTGGTGGATGAATCCTTAGTGTTTGAATAGCTGGTATAGTAGTACCACCTCCTGTATTGCTTCTGGAAGATGACATTGTGTCTCTTTGCTGTTGAAGCCTTTGCCTCTTGTGCACTCTTCGATCCCTAGAGCCCCCTGCACTCTGATACCATGTAAAAATTACACGGCACAACGAACAAAAACTGAGAAAGAGATAGAGATAGAGAGTACAAAACAGATAAGAGGAGAATTATAAAATTTCTTTAGCTCCAAACAACTGATACAGAGATGGATTTTTCCACCCGTGCACTTCCACTATGAAGCTTAGATGGCGGTCTAGATAGAAGATAGGTGAAGAGCTTAAGGCTAGATGGAACAACTCTAACTGGGTGAAAGATAGATGATCGATGTGAAGGGTTTAGCTTTTATAGCCCACGAAGGCGGTTAGGTTGGCGTGATCGACCTACCATATGAGCCTCTACTAGTTGGCCAGGGAATATTCTAGGGAATATTCCCTTTAACGTCAGGCCGAGGGTGGTGCCCTCGTACCCCCACCAGGGAGGACCCCCCAGCCAAGGGCCTCTTCTGCAGCCCTCGAACCCCAAACTAGGGGCCCCTTTTAACTCCCTTACCTCGCAACTCAATGTAATGTGCCTTGAGTTGCTACCAGCTTAACTACTCAGTCCAACCCAAAGATTAGACCCATAATGGTCACCTTTTTGCCTGTTCGGTCACATAGACCTCATCTGATATACAAGTCAAGACTCAACCAATATCCGAGCTCACATTTGGCTTCTCCTCATAATGGGGGACCTTAAAATTTTGAGCACCATGGATCATTGGTTCTCGCCTTATGAGGGTGGGGCATTGAGCATATATAACATTGGTCTACTAGAAATTGTTATCATTTAATGTTGCTTTGGATGGTCTTATGGATCTCAATTTCATATTCTCTGTCTCAATTTGATGTTGCTTTGGATGGTCTTATGGATTTGAATTTCATATTCTCTATCTCAAATCAATAAAGTCATTTTGGTGGCTTGTGTGCCAATTATTTAGTTTTATAATAATCTTTTGTGTTTATTTCAATGACAGAAATGTGATTGGCTTTTGGTGAGGTCAAAACTCTTACTTATGGAGGTAACACAATTGGTCTATGGGCTCATGGATAATTGTGATTAGTTATTGCAAGAAGTTGTGATGAAGCTTGCCATATTTCTTGTGATTTGTTTATGATATTTTGGGGCTTTATAATCCCTAAGGGTGTCTCCCCTACACAAGATGCACCTATTGTATACTAGGAATTTTCTTATCATTCTAGTAAGGATATATATCATATGCTTGAAGTCAAGTGGGGTAACACATGCAAACATCATTTTTTTTGTCTTTCTAACACTCACCCATAGCGGGAGTCGAGTTGATAAACAGAAATCCCAAGTGGTATCATGCATGTTTGACACGTGGTTGAGATATTTTAGTTTTGAGACATGCGCTTCATGCAGGAAGAGGAAAAAATGTGTTCTCATTTTTTATTTTGAGTCCTCGAGTGGAATTTTACGTGGCAAGGGGCATGTTTGCCATTTAGCAATTGAGGGGAAGCAAGGGGCAACTTGAAAATTAAGGGGAAAAAAAAATGTGAGTAGCTCTTTTTGGGGAAAAAGAGAAGAGAAGTGTTCGACACAATACAACACAACAAGCATAAGAGAGAGAGAGAGAGAGAGAGAGAGAGAGAGAGAGAGAGAGAGAGAGAGAGAGAGAGAGAAGAAGAATCTTGGAGGCTAAAGAAGGGAGAAATCTAAGCTTGGAAGAAGAAGAACAAACTATCAGAAGAAAGAGACCGTGAAGTTGAAGTTATTGGAGCTGAGAAGCAAGATGGCAAAGCTGCGGAAGTCAATGGGCTGATGCAAGTTCTCAATTCTCAGATGACGGTAATAAGAGTCTCCTTTTTATCTTGTTTTCTTCTACTACTTTATGGGGCAGAGAGTTTGCATATCAATTATGGTGTATGGATATGAGTGAAAGATAGCACAGGGCTGTTCTTCATCATGATGAGAGTGATGTTTGCTAGTTGTTGAGTGAGGCTCCCTATCAACAGAGAAGAATGGAAGTGAAAGGTCTCTACATTTGGAACTAGGTATATAACAAGGAATATATATTATGGTCGAATGTTGAATGCACGAGCTCAAGTTATTGGAAAATTTGAAAGGATTTGCAGCCAAGAAGATAATGGATCAGAGTTTGTAAAGTTCAAAGCTCCCGCGACTCTTCATCAATGCAAGATCGTGCTTTTGGAACAGAGAAGTTGTGTTTGCTGCATAAAGCGTGTAGAAATTTGTGATTGCAGATTGTGCAGAGTTGTTTCAGGGAAGCAGATCAAGGAATTGGACTCTAATTTGTTCTGAACAATTGCGGATTGAAAAGAGAGCTACAACTTTCCTTTTTAAAGCTTGGGGATCTGAGGTCTGATTAGAAAGTGTCGATCTGTTTTGTGTGTAATGCTCTATGAAGCAGTTTTTGTGCTTTATGAGGCAATTTCCATGCTTTATGAGGAAACATGTGAATTCAATAGCTTCAACAACACCAACTTGGTTTCCAGTGGAATTCATCATGCTTATCCATTGATATATCAATACAAAATTGGTTTTGATGCAGTAGTGGAATGTCTATAGCTGTGAAATGCTTGTAGCAATTGAATGGGCATGAAAATTTGCCATATAAAGCTTTGATTCTGTGAGTATTTGGTTTGTATTTATGTGTGCTTTGAAGGAAGAATGACAGAGAGTGTCTACAACTGATTTTGTACTACTTAAAGCGATCATGCTTTGTGGAGCAGTTTCCTGCGTAGGGTTGCTATCCCTAAAAAATAGGAGTTGTGTGAATCTGAAAGCTCTTGTTGTCAAAGTCTATGCCATGGTTGTTTCTGCATCAAATCTTCTTTAAAAGTGGTAAAATCTGAGCTTGAAATTTTGAACTGTTTAAGTGTTGAGTTGAAGTCTCAATAAGGAGAAAGTGATTAGGAATTTTTGATCATGTGTTCAGTGGAGTCGTCTCGTGGGTTTTGTTGAGGGAAGATTCTCGGTCTTTATCCTGTGGTGTTGTCTTGGGGGTTGTTAGAGGCCAACTACCCAATTCACCTACCATAGATTGGTGCCCCCACTGAGGATCTCCCGTGTTGAAGATCTCTTGTTGATCTTATCAGTTGGGAATTGTAAGGTTTGGAAACCAACCTGTACACAAACTCAAGCATGGCGGCTTTTGGATATGAACCCTTCTTTGGTACTAAAAATGAGGATGCTAATCAGTTTATCAATAGATTGGAGTGGATGGCTTACCAAGATCGAAGAGACACTGATGCAAATAAGCTTCGAATGATCAGCATGTTGCTTGAAGGTTCTGCAAGATTATGGTGAAACTCACTGAATGAAGAGACAAGGGTGAATTGGAATGAAGTAAAAAATGAGTTCCTTACAAAGTTTGCAACTAAGCAAACTCCTGAAAGTTTATGGAAATCTTTGGAGAAGATGTTTCACAGGGAGAAAATGAGGAAGTGTCTAAATTTGCAGCGAGATTTGAAACAAAGTGGATAGAAGTTGCACAGAGTATGGAGAAACCTCCCATGATGTTCTTGAAAAAGGACAAGTTTATTTCATTGCTCAAACCTAAAATTAGAGAAAAATTTCTTATCAAAGACCTTGATACATATGAAGATGCAGTCAAAACAAAGGAAAATACAATTGAGGCCGGATCAATCAAGAGGTATTGCTGTGCATACATTTTTACGGCCTCATCAAACTGACAATGTTGCAGGAAATGTAGGATAGCAAGCTATAAATCTTCATGGGACATTTGAAAGAGCAGAGAATAGGACTCAGCAAGGTCATAGGAAACCTGATGATGATGTGATTAATAAATTGCAAGAACAGTTGGAAAATCTAAATTTAAATATGAGCCTATTGCAGGCAAGGCAACCTCAAATGTAAGCTAGATTTAGAGGACCAAGGAATATATGCGAAAACTTTGAATGCTTTATTTGCAGGGAGAGAGGCCATATTGCTCATGATTGCCCTTATCCAAGAAGAACAGGAGGGGAGATGTATCCCATGCCACAAGGGAATGCTAGGCAAGATGCTAGACCTCAATAGGAACAAAGGCCACTTGAACTAGCTAGGCAACAGTTGGAAAGAAGACCTAATGAACGCACATCCGGTATGAATCTGATTGAAACCAGTGTGTCTGATGATGGGGAAAATGCAGATGTTTTTGCTAATGAGAGAGTAAGAGAGAGGGATACTAAAACTAAAACTCAAAGGGCAGCAATAATTAAAAAGGGAAAACAGGTTGTCGATGATCCAGAAACTAACAAGAAAGCTAGACAATAAAGGAAGATTCAAATGGGGAACTTTGCTTTGGGACTCAATCAAGTTCCTTACAACCATCTTGAGGATTTAAAAGGTAAAAAGACTGATGTTACATATGGCCAACTACTACAGATGAACTCATCTTTGAGGAGGCAATGGCATGGTTTGGTTAGCATCAGGAAAAGAAAAACCCAAACTGGGCATGTTGGAGTGGTATACCTATCAGATGTTAAAGACATTATACGTGTCATGGATGCATGGATCATGGAAGGAAAATTGATCAAGTTTATGTTGATGGTGGTGCACAAGTTTATGTAATCATTGAAGAAGCAGTGTTGTAAATGCATCTTAAAATGACAGGGAAGTCACTCTTTAAGGTTAAAATGGCAAATAGCTCAAAAGTGAAATGCTTGGGAGTCATTGAGAACTTGGAGATCAACATTGAAGGCCAAAGAGCATGTTTGGATTTCCATGTTATGCCTGCAAAACTTGGGGCATATCCTCTCATTTTGGGACGACTGTGGTTGATTGGTATGAGATCCAGACAAGACTGGTATAGAGGTCAATTGGAACTCTATCTAGATAAGCCTGTTCATAAGAGGGTGATCTTTGACATGAAAACAGGGTCCATCATTCAAAGTGGACATGAAAGTGATGTTGGAGGTGATGAAAGTAGTGATTCAGAAAATTCCAACCTTGATGAGGATGATAGAGAATGGGAAGCTAGCCTACTCTCTAGGGATGTTGATCTCTTTGGGTTGTCAATCCAGGGTTCAAAAAAATAGGAAAAAGTGGTAAATATTGTTGTAGGAAGTGCCGACTTCTTGAAGGAGATATGTGATCAGCAACCTAAAATGAATGTTGGAATGCCTAAGCTTATGAAAATGTTGGGAAATGATTTGACTAATGATGAAAGAGATGAATATTCAGCCATTTTTCAGAAATACCCAAAACTGTTTGCTATAGAATACCACCAACTGAGGGGTACTAACAGCATTATGCACCATATCAAATTGAAAGAAGTGTGTAAACCAGTGGCTCAAAAACTTAGAAGGCTTGGTACAATTTAGAAAAATGTACTTAAAGCTGAAATTCAGAAGTTGCTTGATGTTGAATTTATCTATCCTGTTGATGATGTAGAATGGGTGTCTCCTGTTGTAATCAGACCAAAGAAGAATGGAAAGTGGAGAGTATGTGTTGATTTCAAGCCTCTTAATGCAGCTACTAAGAGGGACTACTATCCTCTTCCATTTCAAGATGAGATCTTGGATCAAGTGGTTGGTCATGAATTTTATAGTGTGTGCGATGGATACTCTAGATATTTCCAAATCAAAATAGCAAAAGATGTTCATTACCCCATGGGGATGCTTCTGTTATGGAGTGATGCCTTTTGGTCTGATGAATGCATACGCTAGCGTTTCAAGATGGGTTAGTTGGGTATTTGCCCCTTTCATTGGGAAATCTTTGCGGGTATTTATGGATGACTTTTGTGTGTACAGCTCAAGGGCCTTACACTCTAAAAAGCTTGATGAATTTTTTTGCAGACTTGATGAGGATGGTGGTCAATTGAACCCTGATAAATGTAAGATAGCAAGAACTAGAGTGATACTCTTGGGTCATGAAGTGTCTGCTAATGGTTTTTCAACTGAGCCTAGTAAATTGGAGGCTTTACTTCTTATGAACTCTCCAAAAACTGTAAAAGAACTTATGAGCTTTGTTCAAAAGTTGAGGTATCTATCAAGGTCATTCCATATGCTGGTTGAATATGTATATCCTTTACAGAAAGCAACTCAAAGGGATCCTTTCGTTTGGATGCAAGCTGAAGAGGATGCATTCTTGTAGATTAAGCACTTTGCTAGTTCTTATGTCTCCAAACTGGGATGAACCTTTCTTCATTAGCATTCTATTGGAAAAAATGCAGTGGGAGCCGTTTTAATGCAAAAGGAAAAAGGGATGTCTTATATGAGATCGGTGTTTTATATAAGCAAATCCATTGGAGTGACTGAAAAAGCTTGGATGGAAGAAGAATTGTTGGTATGGGGGCTAGTATATGCAGTTGAAAGATGGAAATCATACTTGATTCAAAAAACATTTGTAGTACTTAGTGATTCCCAGTTGCTTCCACGAGTTTTGCGATTTGCTGAAAATGCTCCAAGAGTTACTAAGTGGCTATTGGCTTTGCAAGAATTTGAATTTACATGTTTGAAGGAGGATACTGTAAGAGCTAGCTTGGCTGATATCTTGACTTATAAAGAACCTGTTGAAAGTGCAGTCGTTATAAGATGCAAATTGATTCTGCATCCGCAAATTCATGAGGAGATGAAGGATAAAGAAGCTACCTTATTTTTTGATGGCAGTTATAGAAGAGTGCTGAAAAAGGGAGGATTGGGTTTTGTCATTATGGATGCTGAAAATCAAGAAGTATTTTTTGGAAGTCAAGAGAGTAAAGAGATACAAAGTAACAATGAAGCTGAATATGCAAGTTTACATGTTGATTTAAAACAGTATATTCAGCTGGGATACAGAAAGATAGTTGCAAAAGAAGATGCTATGTTGGTGGTTAGACATGTTCAAAATGCTTGGAAAGCCAATAAAGATATTTTGAAGGACTAGTTGTTTAAGATAAAAGGCCTCATGAGGCACTTGCAAAAATTTGAAATTTGGCATGTTGGTAGGGAAAACAACCGTAGAGCTCATGAATTGGCTGAAAATGCTCTTTCTTAGTATGTTGTTGCCATGAGGGTAGATAATCCTAGATATGAGGATAGGGAAAGCCTTCACCTGATTGAAGAGTTTCTAAAAACTGGGGAGTTAAAGTCATTGGCTGATAAATACAAAAGATATGCCATTATCAGAAAGGCCAAGGCATATGTGCTCATAAATGATCAGTTGTACATGAAGAGGATTGATAATATACTAAGAAGGGTGCTAGATAGTTTTGAGATTCCTGCTTGTTTATATTCCTATCACGAGGAAGCATCTGGTGGTCATTTTGATTTTGAGCTTACCAAAAGGAAAATTCTACTAGCAAGACTTACTTGGCCTAGTCTAAGTGTTGATGTTGCTCATTGGAGTAAAAGTTGTCATGCTTGCCAGTCATATGCAAAAAACATACTAATTCCAAAACATGCTAAAGCCATTGTTGCCTATGGACCGTTTGAGAAGTGGGGTTTAGATTTTATTGGACCTTTGCTTGATACAAAAACAGGAAAGCCTTACATCATTACTACAGTTTATTATATGACCAAATGGCCTGAAGCTAAGGCTACAAGGAATTGCAAGAAAGAGGATGTAACTAAATTCCTCATAGAGGATATATGCTATAGATTTGGGATACCACTAGAAATAGTGACAGATCAAGGTCCTGGCTTCAGAAATAAGCTATTGAGAGAGTTAAAAAAGGAAACTAGACTTGAAACACAGATTTGCTACTCCTTATTACCCTGAGTGCAATGGATTGGTGGAAGCATTCAATGGAACGTTACAGAAGATTCTCTTTAAGTTGGTGGAAAATCATCCTAAAGATTGGGACAATTATCTACATCAAGCTTTGTGGGCTTGTAGAACAATGCAAAAGACAAGTACAAGATGCACCCCTTTTCAGTTAGTATATGGTCAAGATGCTTTATTACCTATTAATGTCATGTTTCCTACGATGGAGTTTGTAAGAAAGCATCAATTAGATCAGACAAAATTGGGAATTGAGAGAGGACTGAACTTGCATACCCTATAGTTGGATAGGCAACAAGCAATGAATTATTATGAAAAATAGATTGTGAAGAGAAAGGAATGGTTTAATACATAGCTGAAGAAGAAGAATCTTACAGAGGGAATGCTGGTTATGAGATATGACAATAGCTTGGACTCTACTTTCCAAACCAAGTTTCGAGTTAGATGGGAAGGACCTTTCCTCATAAAGTAGAAGTTTGAAAATGGGACTTACTTGCTACAAGATTTAGATGGGACTGTTCACAATAGTAGAATCAATGGGTTCCGTCTAAAGAAATATATATGCAGGATCGTGCAACTCAAGGGGATTTAAGTAATGTACATATTGTACATAAAGTAGGTTGCTTCTAGTTTACTATTTGGGGCAGATTCAGTTTTTTGAAATCTAGTGTTGATTAGATAGTTGTAAATGATGGATAGCATATTAAAAGTGTGCTTTGACACCTACTAAAGGTCTCTGTCAAGCTTGGTGTTGATCCGAGCAAGAATGCAAGAGTTATGGTCTGTGGAAGGTTGATGTCTGAAGTGGATTGCATACAGGAATTTAGGACTATAGACTGTGCAAAGATGTTTCAGGATAGTAGACCAAGGAATTTGACTCTAAGTTGTTTTGAAGAGTTGTGGATTGGAAAGAGAGCTACAACTTTCCTTTTTGAAGCTTGGCGATCCAAGATCTGGTTAGAAAGTTATGAGCTATTCTCTGCTATGATCTATGAAGCAGATTTTTAGAAAAAAGGTGTTTGTCTTTGTCAGATATTTTTGAAGCTTTTAATAAAGGTTTGTTCACACTTTGTCTTCCAAACCAAGGGGTGGCTAATCATGGTGAGTGAAAATGAGCAACCGGGGACATGATGCTTCATGAAGTCAAGTGGGGTAACACATGCAAATATCTTTTTTTTTGCCTTTCTATGTAGCAGGAGTCGAGTTGATAAACGGAAATCCCAAGTGGTATCATGCATGTTTGACACGTGGTTGAGATATTTGAATTTTGAGACATGCGCTTCATGCAGGAAGAGGAGAAAATGTGTTCTCATTTCCGATTTTGAGTCCCCGAGTGAAATTTTACATGGCAAGGGGCATGTTTGCCATTTAGCAATTGAGGGGAAGAAAGTGGCAACTTGAAAATTAAGGGGAAAAAAATGTGAGTAGCTCTTTTTGGGGAAAAAGAGAAGAGAAGTGTTCGACACAATATAACACAATAAGCGTGAGAGAGAGAGAGAGAGAGAGAGAGAGAGAAGCGTGAGAGAGAGAGAGAGAGAGAGAGAGAGAGAGAGAGAGAGAGAGAGAGAGAGAGAGAGAGAGAGAGAGAGAGAGAGAGGGAGGGAGGGAGGGAGGGAGGGAGGGAGGGAGGGAGGGAGGGAGATAGATAGATAGATAGAGGGAGAGGGAGAGAGAGAGAGAGAGAGAGAGAGAGAGAGAGAGAGAGAGAGAGAGAGAGAGAGAGAGAGAGAGAGAGAGAGAGAGAGAGAGAGAGAGAGAGAGAGGAAGGGAGAAGAAGAATCTTGGAGGCTAAAGAAAGGAGAAATCTGAAGCTTGGAAGAAGAAGAACAAGCTGTCAGAAGAAAGAGACCGTGAAGTTGAAGTTATTGGAGTTGAGAAGCAGAATGGCAGAGTTGCTGAAGTCAATGGGCTGATGCGAGTTCTCAGTTCTCAGATGACGGTAATAAGAGTCTCCTTTTTGTCTTGGTTTCTTCTATTGCTTTGTGGGAAACTTGCTACACCTTGATGCAGCAACCTACACTAAGAAATCATATCTTGTGTCTGTAAAGGCTGCCCCATTGACCTACATTGTTCTACCATATACTTGCACATCGCTGCAAGAGAAAACAAACCAAACATCAAATAATCTTAGTGTCTAGCATCATGGAGTAGGTTCCATATAGAAGGTACTAATTGTTCTCGTAAATATAGCACATCTAAGAAAAAAATTTCCACAACTAGTGAAGATGGCTTAGTAGGGTCTGTGATGCACCTTCAATCATCATTGATTCTATGTAGTCCACCTCACAACACTCGCTAAAGGAAGTTCAACATACCTATAATCACAAAACTCCAATCAAGCTACCCCAAAGATCTGCAACAAGTCTAGTTACATGTGCTTCTACTTCAACCCTCACCCAGATGCTAGGATTTAAATTTTTTCCTTATTCTTTATTGCAATTTATGCACTCTACTACAATCATAGCAATTAACAAGGCATGTGTCATTAGCATTACCACACCACTTGTACGAGTGGAGCAATAGAAAAAAAAGGCAAGGAAAAACCTACTTCTCGACATAGCAACTTGCACTAAAAAATCCCATCATGCATTCACGATGATTGCCCCTTATATTTTCATTGTTTCACCCCATACATGCACTCACTCTACAAGGAGAGAAAAAACAAACATCAAATCATTTGAGTGTCTAGCATGGAGTAGGTTTCATATAAAAGGTATTATGGGCATGTGATGTACCTTTAATTGTCAATTCTATGTGGTCCACCTCACCGTGCTCGTTGAAGGAAGCTCAACATACCTGTAATCATAAAACTCCATCTAGGCTACCCCAAAGATCTGCAACAAGTTTAGTTACCTACACATCTACTTTTAATCCCCCCACTAAGATGAGATTGTGTGGCTATTTATTTTAGTCCCATTTCTCATAGATGATGGGGTTTAAGTTACTACATTGTTCTTTACTACAATCATTGGAGCCCCAAGAGAGACGCCAAGGAAAAAGGGATTCTACTGCAAGAAAATATATATTGTAACATCAACAAGCTTTTATTTCATTCTTTTGATGACCAAAACAAAGAAAACAACAATTCTTCACGCAGCATCATAGTATATATCTCCCACGGATTTGATAGGATCAACCATAATCTTCAACAACTTCATAGAATCCATCAATATAATAAGGAACACAAAATAATACACCACTTTTGAATGGAAATTAATCACATAGTATTCATCTTCAATGTCTTCATAGTTTTCTCTCTCAATCTCTCATATACAAATACACTGTTTTGATAGAATCGGCTATCTTTGGCTCTCTCTCTCTCTCTCTCTCTCTCTCTCTCTCTCTCTCTAGTACATCATCTCCTCACTAAAATAATCAATAATGACTCTCAATAATCCTTGTTAGGTCGTGGATGCACCTCCCAAGATGTATGTCTGATGTGAAGAGGCACCAGAGCCACTACAGTGTCTCTTCATAGCTCACTACTGTCACTATCACTTCAGTCTTCAACAGCTGCTTCTTCCATTTGTTTTAGCTCTTTTGAACTTAGATTCATCCTTTGTAAAAGTTAGAAAACTTTTCCAAAGTCACACATACATTCTACAGAACACTTACAGAAGATCTATAGAATAGAACAGAACAGGAACAGAGCAGATATAGAACAGAGACAGAATAGATACAGAGGCTCTACAGAGGGTTACAGAAGGTCATTAGAGACAATAGATTCTCATAAATCATACTAAAACCATTCCAAACTATCAAAAAATATTCAATAAACTTCCAAAATATTTCAACCTCCATCAATCATAAATCCATGCTTCATACAGAAGAAAATCAGAACAAAACAGAAGCTATACAAAAGGTATCAGAACCAATCAGAACCTCAACAGAACCTATCAGAACATCACAGAGCCTCGTATTTCTACTAAAAATCATCATAGACTTCCAAAAAATAATCAATATCATCCAAAACACTCTCAAACACTTCCATTAACAATCATACATCACTCTAAATCCATCCAAAAATCAATCATTCAGACCTCAAAAACAATAAAAATCAATCAAAAATTCAGTCTTTTTCCACTCTCAACATATACACCAAGGAAAAGGGGATTCTACTGCAAGAAAATATATCTTGTAACATCAACAAGCTTTTATTTCATTCTTTTGATTACTAAAATAAAGAAAACAGCAAATCTTCACGCAGCATCATAGTAAATATCTCCTACGGATTTGATAGAATCAACCATAATTTTCAACATCTTCATAGAATCCATCAATAGAACAAAGAACATAAAAGAATACACCATTTTTTAATGGAAATCAATCACATAGTATTCATCTTCAATGTCTTCATAGTTTTCTCTCTCAATCTTTCATATATAGATACACTGTTTTGATAGAATTGGCTATCTCTGGCTCTCTCTCTCTCTCTCTCTCTCTCTCTCTCTCTCTCTCTCTCTCTCTCTCTCTCTCTCTCTCTCTCTCTCTCTCTCTCTCTCTCTCTGTGTGTCTCTCTCAATAGTACATCATCTCCTCACTACAATACTCAATAATGACTCTCAATAATCCTTCTTAGGTCATGGATGCACCTCCCAAGAGGTATGTCTGATGTGAAGAGGCACCAAAGCCACTACAGTGTCTCTTCATAGCTCACTACTATCATTGTCACTTCAGTCTTCTCTTCAGTCTTCAATAGTTGCTTCTTCCATTTTTTTTAGCTATTTTGAACTTAGATTCATCCTTTCAAAAAGTTAGAAAACTTTTCTAGAGTCACACATACATTCTATAGAACACTTACAGAAGATCTATAGAATAGAACAAAACAGGAACAGAGCACATACAGAACAGAGACAGAACATATATAGAGGCTCTACAGAAGGTTTACAGAGGGTTACAGAAGGTCATCAGAGAACAATAGATCCTCATAAATCATACTAAAACCATTCCAAACTATCAAAAACTATTCAGTAAACTTTCAAAACATTTCAACCTCCAACAATCATCAATCCATGCTTCATACAGAAGAAAATCAGAACAACAAAAGAATACACCACTTTTGTTCAATGGAAATCAATCACATAGTATTCATCTTCAATGTCTTCATAGTTTTCTCTCTCAATCTCTCATATAAAAATACACTGTTTTGATAGAATTGGCTATCTCTGGCTCTCTCTCTCTCCCTCTCTCTCTCTCTCTCTCTCTCTCTTTCTCTCTCTCTTAATAGTACATCATCTCCTCACTACAATACTCAATAATGACTCTCAATAATCCTTCTTAGGTCGTGGATGCACCTCCCAAGAGGTATGTCTGATGTGAAGAGGCACCAGAGCCATTACAGTGTCTCTTCATAGCTCACTACTGTCACTATCACTTCATTCTTCTCTTCAGTCTTCAGCAGCTGCTTCTTCCATTTATTTTAGCTCTTTCGAACTTAGATTCATCATTTCCACAAGCTAGAAAACTTTTCCAAAGTCACATATACATTCTACAGAACACTTACAGAAGATCTATGGAACAGAACAGAACAGGAACAGAGCAGATACAGAACATAGACAGAACAGATACAAAGGCTCTACAGAAGGTTTACAGAGGATTACAAAAGGTTATCAGAGAACAATAGATCCTCATAAATCATACTAAACCATTCCAAACTATCAAAAACTATTCAATAAACTTCCAAAATATTTCAACCTCCATCAATCATCAATCCATGCTTCATACATAAGAAAATCAGAACAAAACAGAAGCTATACAGAAGGTATCAAAACCAATCAGAACCTCAACACAACCTACAGAACATCACAGAGCCTTGTATTTTTACCAAAAATCATCATAGACTTCCAAAACATAATCAACATCATCCAAAAACTCTCAAATACTTCCATTAACAATCATACATCACTCTAAATCCATCCAAAAATCAATCATTCAGACCTTTAAAAAAACAAAAATCAATCAAAAATTCAGTCCTTTTCCACTCTCAACATATCCCCACACTTAGAAAGGAAGCGTCCTCACGACCTAAGGAAAAGAAGAATATAAGTTCAGTAAAAAGCTCAATTTGATCTTCTTTAGTATCTTCAATAATCACCCCAAACCACGACCCCAACTTATCACATGTATCTCTAGAAAATAATACTACTAAAGGAAAACTTCATTATTCATTAACACATCTAATAAACAATAAAAAGTCATGACAAATTTATAAAGGATATAAGAAGTTCTTCAACTTTCCATCGTAGGCTTGCCATCTGCCATCACCATCAATAGTTGAAAAGAGAGCTCTCGAACAAATCATTCAACTAGCATGAACTCATCACATATAAATGATTAAAACACACACACAAATATAATCATCTGAATGGCACCTCCAAAAAATGTCTCATTAAGAAGCACAAAAGATACATCCAGGGGTATCAATGAAGATGATCCCTCTTGAAGGCTTGATGATTTTGAAAGCGATCTAGGGATAAAGACTCATCTACAAAGGATTTTGGAGGATTCTGAAAGAACTGAAAGTAGCACATCCGTTCTAGCAAAACAAGGTATCTGCTAGGTAGACAAAGGGCATGAAAATATAGGACATTCAACTATTGGGAATCAATGTTCACATTGACATTCATACAAAGATTTGGAATGGCCTTTTGATCGTTATAGGAATGCCTATGCATATATGCTAAGTACCAAGCAAAATGGGCTGTCAATCTCACTGAAGGATCTAGAGATTGTGAATATTGTTGAGAAAAATGGATGTAATTTTGGTATGCTTGACTAGCAGTTGTCCAGTCCCTTGGAATTAAGGGCCAATTAATCTGTGGTCCCGTGACAGAATCAATTGAACTACATCCTCTTCTTCTCGAAATCTATTGATCAAATCCTTCGTACCCACTAACCAACTGAGGGGGTTGAGAAATAGAAGTGGCAGGAGATGGAAGTGAAATAAGTAAAAGAGGATGAAGAGATGGGTATGAAAATCATAAAATGAGGAATAAGCTAAAGAAGGAGTGGCTGAAAATTTAAGTGAATCAGTTAGGAAAGGTGTCAATTGATAAGCAAGAAAAGTAGAAGGTATATGGATAGATGGAGAAGGACACGGAGGAGATGGGAAAAAGACTTGATCTTCAATGAAATAACAATAGGTAAAGATTGGAATTTGAGGAAAACCCTGAGGTTGAAAAAGGAGAGGTAAGATAGCTGCTGAGTTGGATTCGTTGATAGTACAATAAGCTAGGAACAGAGGGACCTAAAACAGATCATCGATGGTAGGAATCAAAGAAGGATGAATAAAATTATTGGTTCTTGGAAAGATAAGCTGGGAGATCCACCCTTAGTTGGTTAGTGCTCTGTACATAAGTAGAAGCTGTATTCTGGCATTGGTTCAGGACTACAGAATCAATCATTGAATGCCATGAAGTGTCATGACAAGTAGCCACTTTAGAAGAATAGCACTAGAACATGTCATCTATCCTCAACTCCAAATAGTTGACATATAAGGTAACTTGTAAGACCACATCCCCCACATACCAAGCCAGATCTACATCATCTAAAATTAACAAATCACCTTGTAGATACATGTAAGACAGCAACATGGTATCCATCATCACAGAATCCTCAAAGACCATATGGACAATGTCCGTCAGCAAATTAGAAGACCAAGCCCCACTCCAACCATCCTCTAGAAGAAGGAGATCCATCGTTGAGAGCATAATATAGAAGGCCAACTTCTGCAACTAATAGTGGACAAAAAAGGAATGGTCCGAAGGAACATACTCCTGAAATTGCTCAAATGTAGATCATAATAAATCCATCCTGGACTACAATCTTTCCACTTTATCTTGAAACAACGGACATAATGTGGCATGTCTCTGGAGAACTACCAAGTCTTGCTGAGATATAGAAGGAATCATAGGAATACTGGGACTTGGAGGAATGGACCATCACTGCACCAGTTGGTCCTGCAATTGCTTATTCTGGGAAGCTTGGGATTCCAATGTATTATGAGTAGTCAGCAAAGCTGACAGTTTCGCATAAAAAAAGAGTCTTAAACTCTTAAGCTTCTTTGGACATTTTCTCTTTCGCTTTCGAAACTCTAGTGACCTCTGATTGAGCCTCCATTAACTGAGTTTTCAAAGAAGATATTTCTTCTCTTTGAGTCTCAATCATTTGTGTCTGCTACTCCATATGCTTAAACAGATTAGCAAGTGTGTCTTTGGCAGAGGCTAACTCTGTGGTTGCCTTATGCAACTGGTCTTTGGATTGCATTAATTCTTCATAGAAAGAAGCATATAATTGTTGAACACAAGTTGTCACTGAGAGTTCAATAGAACTATGGATGCCGTTACAAAGGAAAGGAATGGCATCCCTTGACACTAAACTATTCAGCAAAGGAACTGATATTTCCAAAGAACCCTCTCGATGTGCCCTGAATAAGTTATTGCATGTGAGGTAGGCAGGAAGGTCACTTCTAGAGGTAGCAAGAACTGACATTGAAGGAATGATTGGTGGAACTTTATCTGCCACACGCTTCAAGCGCTTCTTCTGAATGACCAATGGAGGAGGGGAATCAAGATCCTCTATGTCAATGGGTTCTGAATCCTCTAAAGGTGGAGGGTGAGGTACTGGATCATATGGAGAAGGGGGTAGCACACCCTTCTTAAGGCCTAAATATGTCAAGAAAGCATATAAATATGAACCATAAGTTACATTGGTAACATTCCCTCTGGTCATTTTGACAAAATATTGGTCCATCTTTGTAAGAAGGCTTGGGGGTTCACTATATATATATTCTCTATATAACGTGTGTTCATGGCCTATTTATAAATATCCTAATTTGTGAAATTTTCTTGAATAAAACACAACCCTTTTCTATTCAACCTATAAGTAACCCCTTTATACAACACCCTTCTATATGTAAAAAATGTATAAAAATGGTATTTTAAAAATCCCTTATTTTGAACTCACATTATATATACATATATTCATGAGTGACCCCCTCGAGTAAGAAGATAAGTACTCCAGTCAATCACAACTCCTTTTAACACCATCCTGGAAGTTGTGAAGAGCTCCTTGGACAAATAGTGGGATGGTGTTTTGGCAGGCATGAACCTGTCTTAGAGAAATTGGGAGACTAGCTTCTAGAGAGGATCAATGATCATTGAGAAAGACACTCCTGAAGTGTTAATCACCTTCTTGACATCGAGGACCTCTTTAGTATATTCTGTAATAGCTTGAGAATCTCGTCATTTGAGAATAAGTATCTGGTTGTAACAAAGGGTTCTCCTTTTTAGGAAAGAGACAAAGCCTTCCCTAACCCTCTTGGTGTCAAAACCATGGAAGTACCACAAACCAAGCCCAATTTCTTACTATATGACACAAGAAACTCATCACATAGGGCTGGATCATCTAGAATCAAAGGGAGTGAAGCAGCCACAAAAGTTTCAAGGCTAGCTTTCGGGATAGGCTCAAAAGTCAATAGGGAAGAATAATCCCTACTGATCAATGGGATATACTAAACAGGAGGAGGAGCTTGAGGCGCCATTTAGATGGAATATTGGAGCCCCAAGAGGAACACCAAGGAAAAGGGAATTCTCTTGCAAGAAAATCTATCTTGTAACATCAACAAGCTTTTATTTCCTTCTTTTGATCATCAAAACAAAGGAAATAGCAAATCTTCACGCATCATCATAGTAGATATCACGCACGGATTTGATAGAATCAACCATAATCTTCAACATCTTCATAAAATCCATCAATATAACAAAGAACACAAAAAAATATACCATCTTTAAATGGAAATCAATTACATAGTATTCATCTTCAATGTCTTCATAGTTCTCTCTCTCAATCTCTCATATACAGTTACACTGTTTTGAAAGAATTGGCTATCTCTGGCTCTCTCTCTCTCTCTCTCTATCAATAATACATCATATCCTCACTACAATACTCTCATAATAACTCTCAATAATCCTTCTTAGTTCGTGGATGCACCTCCCAAGAGGTATGTCTGATATGAAGAGTCACCAGAGCCACTACAGTGTCTTTTCATAGCTCACTACTGTCACTGTCACTCAGTCTTCTCTTCAGTCTTCAGCAGCTGCTTCTTCCACTTGTTTTAGCTCTTTTGAACTTAGATTCATCCTTTCCAAAAGTTAAAAAGCTTTCCCAAAGTCACACATACTTTCTACAGAATACTTACAAAAGGTCTATAGAACAGTTATAGTACAATACTAGAGCAGCTACATTATAGTTGCAGTATAGAGACAGAACAGAGACAGAGGCTCTATAGAAGGTCTACAGAGGGTTACAGAAGGTCATCAGAACCTCATAACTCATACTCAAACCATTGCATACTATCAAAAACTATTCAATAAGCTTCAAAAAAGATCTCAATCTTCATCAATCATCAATCCATGCTTCATATAGAAGACAATCAGAACAAAACAAAAGCTATACAGAAGGTATACAGAACCAATTAGAAGCTTAATACCCTTTTGACATAGGATAGCACCTAGCCCTTCAACTGATGCATCTGTATGCACATGGAATTCCTTCGTCCAGTCGGGAGGCTGCAAAATAGGCTCTTGGATGAGGCACTGTTTTAGGGTATTAAAGGCTTCTTCACAGTCATCAGTCCAAAGGAAATCAGATTCTTTCCTTAGGATCTTGTGTAGAGGGGTTTCCTTGGTTGAAAAATGTGCAATAAATCTTCTATAGTAGCCCACATGGCCCAGAAATCCTCTCAATTGCTTGAGGTTTGTCGGTGCTATTAAAGCGGAAACCTTTTCAATCTTTGCAGGGTCTGTTGCAATCCCTTATGCAGAGACAATATGGCCCAGGAGAACTCTTGATGAGACACCAAAGACACATTTGTCGGGGTTGAGAGAAATCCCATACTCTCGGCATCTGTCAAAACATTGCTCTAGGTGTCCCCAGTGCTCACGGATCAAGCTATAGACACAAAAGTCATCAAGATACACCTCAATGAAATCATGCAGATGATTCTGGAAGGCAGCCATCATTACTCATTGGAAGGTGGCAGGAGCATTATAGAGCCCAAATGGCATCACTCTATAGGCATAGGTCCCCCATTCTGTGGTAAAGGTTGTTTTAGATTGGTCCTCTTCTGCGATTTGGACTTGT